>NW_005875244.1:1788-12835 GCF_000147115.1 Myotis lucifugus | reverse complement strand
CTCCCTATACTATTTTTTTAATAGGTTTTCTTTAAAAAATATGTTTTTATTTATTTCAGAGACAAAGGGAGAGGGAGAGAGATAGAAACATAAATGATGAGCTCTAGCCCGTTCTAGTGTTAACCTATGAACCAGGAGGTCATGGTTCAATTCCTGGTCTATGTACTAGTACATGCCTGTGTTTCAGGCTCAATCATTGATTAGCTGCCTCCTGCACGCCCCCTACTGGGGATCGAGCCCGAAACTCAGGCAAGTGCCCTTGGCGGGAATTGAACCCCGGACCTTTCAGTCCACAGGCTGACACTCTATCCATTGAGCCACACCAGCCGGGCCCTATACTATTTTTTTAACTGGGGTGAAATGGGTCAAGGATGGCTTTGTCGCCAAAACCGGTTTGGCTCAGTGGATAGAGCGTCGGCCTGCGGACTCAAGGGTCCCAGGTTCGATTCCGGTCAAGGGCATGTAACTCGGTTGCGGGCACATCCCCAGTGGGAGATGTGCAGGAGGCAGCTGATCGATGTTTCTCTCTCATCGATGTTTCTAACTCTCTCTCTCTCTCCCTTCCTCTCTGTGAAAAATCAATAAAATATATTTAAAAAAAAAAAAAAAAAAAAGGATGGCCTTGTCACTCAAATGTTACAAAGCCCCTTTGTTTCTTGTTTGTTGACAGCTTTATTGAGTGTACCATTCAATGTTTTTTAGTATATTAACACTTGGATTGCGGGAAACGAGTTAAGTCGGCTCGCATGAATTGCGCGTACTCCGCGGGAGCCGTCTTAACTCGGTTCATATAGATTTGCGGTGGAGTGCGGGAAACGTGTAAACTCGGGCCGATTGTAACTGCGTATTACCAAATATTTGTTTGTTTGCCGTTCACAAAGATACCTACCTGTGTATGCGAACCGTTTCATACCCATTGAAATTTCATTTCAATCGAACCCATACTTCAAAAGATATAGGCATTTTAAACTAACTCTGATTTTGCGCGGGAAACCTAAATAATTGCCCGCGCCATCTTATATTTTGGCGGGAAATTCACCCGACACCGTAGTGTTTACAGTGCAATCTTGACCACAGTCTAATCTTAGAACATCTTCATCTCCCCCAAAAGAAACCTGTATCCATTAGCAGTCACCCCCTAACACCCCTCCAGCCCTAGGCAGTCTTTCTATTTCTATTCCTAATCTATTTCTATAGACTTATCTATTCTGGACATTTCATATAAGTCAAATCATATAATATATGGTCTTTTGTGACTAGATTTTTATTTAGCATGATGTTTAAAAATATGTCCAGGTTGTAGCATATATCAGTATTCAGTATTATTTTTGCAATTTCTTGTGAGTATAGTTTGAAATAAAAAAATGTCCTTACATGTGAAATGGCTCAGCTGGCACTAACATTCAATGCTGAGAGCAGGGTGGGCCTTGGGAGAGGAGGAAGGAGAGCAGGGCCTGGCAGGGGGGAGGGGCCCATCTCAGCCCAGCTGCACCTCAGGAGGCTGTGCGCAGTGGGGGTTACGGGGGAGGCATGGGGTCCCACCACCTGGCTCTCAACCCGTTCTCTGCCACTTCCTAAGTGGGTCCTGGAGCAAGTTAGTTTGACCTCACGTTGCCTCCATTTCTTTGTCTATAAAATGAAGAAAACAAGACAATCTACTTTAGAGGGTAAATGGGAGGGTTAAGTGAGAAAATTATATAAAGGACAGTGCCTGGCATATAGTGCATCATTCAATAGTTTAGCTCTTATCATGACCTTACAGTAGTGATGAGGATCCGCTGTGACCCTGGCCTTGAAGGGTAAATTTGCCTTCTTGTGTCCTCCCTGGGGACCAGTCCCTCCTGCCCTAATCATTCAGTGTCCCCCCTGCCCACATTGCTCCTCCTGAGTGGACCTCCTGGTCTACTCATTCCTACTGTACGACAGTCCCCCTTTTTCAGAGGTCACCAGAATTCCAGGATGTCATGTCCAGGGTGCCTCTGAGCACCCAGCAGTGAATAAAAAACAACAGCTCTGGCCAGTTGCTCAGTGGTTAGAGCATTGGCCCACAGACTGAAGGGTCAAGGGTTTGATTCCTGGTCAAGGGTATGTACCTCTGTTGCAGGTACTCCAGCCCCACCCTGGTAGGGTCTGATGCGGGAGGCAACTAATCAATGCCTCTCTCTCTCTCTCTCTCTCTCTCTCTCTCTCTCTCTCCTTCCCTCCCTCCTTCCTCCCTTCCACTCTCTCTAGAAATCAATGGGAAAAATATCCTCTGGTGAGGATTTAAAACAACAACAGTAACAACAACAAAACAGCCCAGCTGGAGTGGCTCAGTTGGTTGAGCCATGTCCCACACACCAAAAGGTTGCCGGTTCGATTCCAGGTCATCACATACCTGGGTTTTGGGTTCGATTCCCAGTTGGGGAGCATACAGAAGCAACTGATTAATCTCTCTCTCTCTCTCTCTCTCTCTCTCTCTCTCTCTCTCTCTCTCCATGCCCTTGGGTGAGGATTAAAAAACAGCCCTGACTAGTTGCTCAGTGGTTAGAGCCTCAGCCCTCAGACCAAAAGGTCTCAGGTTTGATTCCTGCACCTTGGTTGCAGGTTCCCCAGCCCTGGTCGGGCATGTGCAGGAGACAACCAATCGATCTGTCTCTCTCACATCTATGTTTCTCTCTCTCTCCCCCTCTTCCCTCCTTTTCACTCTCTCTAAAAAAAAAAAAAAAAAAAATTTTTAAATTAAGGGAGCCCAACCGGTGTGGCTCAGTGGTTGAGCATCAACCTATGAACTAGGAGGTCACAGTTCAATTCCTGGTCAGGGCACATGCTCCGGTGGTGGGCTCGATCCCCAGTGTGGGGCATGCAGGAGGCAGCCGATCAATGATTCTTTCTCATAATTGATATTTCTATCTCTCCCTTTCCCTTCCTCTCTGAAATAAAAAAATATATTTTTTTAAAAATATATTTTTTAAATCAATGGAAAAAATATCTTGGGTAAGGATTACAAAACAAACAACAAACAAAAATGTTTCAAATCTTGAGTTTTATGGAGGAAAAAATGGCCATCCAGATCCCTGGCCATTCCTCAAAACTGGTTGAAATGATCTAGGAAGATTCATTGCAGGTCAGATTTAAAGACTAGCAGCATCACGAGTCAGTGCCATCTAAGGAGTGTTCTGGGGTATTGTGACAGATGCCCTCAGCCCTGCAGGCTGAGGACATGCAACAGCTCAGCCTGAACTGTGCTTCTCCGCTGTAGTCAGAGCAGCCAGAAGGGACTCTCCTTGTCTAGCGCCTGCATTTTACTGGGAAACAGGCTCACAGAGGGCTGTGAGGCAGGGAGGGAAATCACTCAGGGAGAATCCTTTGCAATTTCAGAAAATTCTTAGCCCTGGAAATCAGTTCATAGCCTCCTGGGTCCATGGACACAGAAGCCGAAAGCTGTCCGTTTTGGGCGTCCTCCGACATTGGCCAGAGTCCAAGCAGCCAAGCCCGGAAGTCAGTGTCTGATGCCTTCCTGTCCTGGTTTATTTCAGCCAGATGTTTATCCTAGGAGTTTATTAATAATAAGGGTCACTCTTTCCTTTTGCGACCATTGCTGAAGCACCAGCGGCCAAAAGGAAGTTCAATCCCTTTGTGACTTCTGACCAGAGCAAGAACCATAAAGGGCCTTTCCGTGCACCTTCCCAGATTCACAGGAAGGTTACGTCTGCTGGAAGTTGGGTGACATTTAACGCCGGTGGGTCTTGAACTGGCATCTAGAAGGGTTCTGGAATCTGGAGAAGGCTGTGCATAGATTAAATAGGAGTCCAGAGACCAAGCATAACTTTGAAAGGCATATGGGGTCAGAAGAGCTTAGCTAAAAGGAGCTAAGATCTCAGGACCCCATGCTTTTTATTAACACAAATTGTCCTGAGGCGAGGCAGAGATATACACTTCAAAGGGTCAGGGTTTCCTATACAGAGGCATTGTCAGAATGGGGGAATTAGCCTCCGCTGTTCAGGTGTTTGGCCAATAGGAGGCAATAACATGTACATTAAGATGCCCTGAGCTATCAGGCAGCAAGCAATCATCTCTTTTCAGGTTTGGGGAAATGCCTTCAGCCATTCCCAACAGGTGACAACATATGTGACTCAGCCCTTGATGAGTCCCCAAGTTTTATCAACCTTTTAATGAAACTCTTGCAATTATGACATGCTAGCCCTGACCGGTTTGGCTCAGTGGACAGAGCGTCGGCCTGCGGACTGAGGAGGTCCCGGGTTCGATTCCGGTCAAGGGCATGTACCTTGGTTGTGGGCACATCCCCAGTAGGGGGTGTGCAGGAGGCAGCTGATTGATGTTTCTCTCTCATTGATGTTTCTAATTCTCTATCCCTCTCCCTTCCTCTCTGTAAAAAATCAATAAAATATATTTAAAAAAATAATAAAATTATGACATGCTAGAATTGGCTTCCGGCAACGTCTTCTCCTCTTTCCAAAGAGCTGAGAAAGAAAGAAGTACAAGTTCGATCCACACCCATCGGAAAGCATGATGAAGTTCACTTGCGCAAGGACACTACACTGGGCAGCAAGTTGGCAAAGTAGTCCCGGTTTGCAGGAAGAAATAGGCCGTCTACACCAGACGAGTGCAGCTAATGGCACAGCTGTTCATGGGGGCACTCACCCCAGCAAGGTGGTTACCACCAGACTAAAGCTGGGTAAAGACCACAAAAAGATCCTTGAACAGAAAGCCAATCTCGCCAGGCAGGGAAGGAAAAGGGCAAATACAAGGAAGAAACAATAGAGACGTCACAGGAAAAAAGTTACATACAGCTTTCACTGAAAACTCTTAAAATGAAATAATAATAATAATGGTCACAGCACCTTGCGCACATCCAGGCCGTTTTTCAATTCCCCAAGGTAGGAGGGCTGCGGTATTGTCCTTCGCTTCACGGGCAAGGAACCTGTTTAAGCAACTTCCCCCAGGTGACAGAGGCTGGGGCAGAACTAGAATGTGGGGATTTTGCTCTCTAATCTGTGAAAACATCAATACAAATTTTTTTGGAGTCTCTGTTACCTGCTGCGTGCTCTGCGGGTGCTGGTCACAGGGATCAGCTGACATGGTCCCCGTGCTGGAGAAGCTGTGGCGGAAGAGCCACCTTCCGTGGGTGGTGGTGGACGTGCTTTCTATCTTGGGTGACATGGGTGTTTGCATATATCAAAATTCATTCAGCCGTACACTGATGGTTTGTGCATTTTGCTGTAAATTTTACCTTAAAAAGTGTAGAAAATGGAAATGCTCTGGAAGGACTGTGCCTGGCAAGGCCTTCGTAGCTGTCTGGAAGCAGGCCAGGGGCTGGCGAGGCCGCCCATGGGTACAATCCCACCTTTGTTCGTGGGGTGTGGCTGAAAAGTTTTCTCCTGGGTGGCCCAGTGGCCTTGATGCCCAGAGCATGTGGGTCGCACTGAGGAGGGAGTCAGGGATCACCACGTGTTTCGGAGGAGGGATTTGTAAGCGGAATCTGCAGGAGAGCAGTTGGTCAGAGGAGGGAGGATCAGCGGAGTGAGGGTGCCCAGCATCACCCAGATGGACAGGGCTAGAACCAAGCTTTGAATTGATTCCCTTAACCCAGGTCCCATCAGTGGGCCTTGGAGAAACTCATGCTGGCTAGAAATTTTGAAGCTGTTTCCCAAGAAAGAAAAACGTCCTATTCCCACTGCGTCAGGAGCCAGGGCCATGCCCCGATCCCATGCCGTTGTCACCTGACCTCTTGTGGGTTTGCCTGCTGCTCCTGGCTCTCTCCATGAACCAGTAGAAGCCAAGGTGGAGGAGCAGGTCACTTGCTGTCTGACTCATCCAGAATGCCTGGCCTCCTGTGCAGATACTGGCCTGTTTTCTTCTGGATGAAGAGGGGGAGGGGGAGGTGTTGCAGGTCTAGCACCAGCTTTGGCGCTAGACCAGCCAGGGTTAGAATCCTGGTTCTACTACTGAACTGGCGGTGTGACCCCGCTCCAGTGACCCATGTGGACAAAAAAGGGGACACACACTGTGCCTGACAAGCTCAGGGGAAGCCTGCATTGCAGGCCTTACAAACTCGGACTGAAAGTAAAACCACGTAAGATGGTCTCCACATAAATATTCCCAACTAAAAGCACATCCAAGGCCTATAGCTTCCTTGACAAAGGTCAATCTTTACCTAAGTGAGCCTGTCTTGTATCTTTTTGCATCGCAGATAACATTCCTTTGAAATGTCAGCGTAATCTCCAGGCCTCTCAGGGCACAGTCACTGCCCCAGAGCTGGAGACCACAGGACCCCGCATTGTTACCTTGTTCGCCGCGTGCTGTAAATTAACTATCCTGCACCCTCCCAAAGAGCAGTGTCTCTGTTTTACTCTTCATCCAATCCCACAGATTCCCCCGCTTTGTTTTCTCCCACCTCCCTGATCTACCACCAATAAATTTCATGTAACCACCCCCTTACATCTTCTTTGATTCTAATGTATAAAATAAGTACAAAACTGCCATTTTCTGCGTCATTTTCTCAATTTGTTGAGAGTTTGCTTCCTGGCAATTGTTGTCAGTTTGGCTCAAATAAAATCATAGCCCTAGCCAGTTTGGCTCAGTAGATAGAGCTTCAACCTGTGGACTGAAGGGTCCCAGGTTTGATTCTGGCCAAGGGTACATGCCTGGGTTGCGGGCTTGATCCCCAGTAGGGGGCGTGCAGGAGGCAGCCAATCAATGATTCTCTCTCATCATTGATGTTTCTATCTCTCTATCCCTCTCCCTTCCTCTCTGAAATTAATAAAAATATATTTTTTAAAATCATAAAAATTTTTTACAGGTCTGGACATTTTTAAAAAATTATTTTTTAGCCAAAACCGGTTTGGCTCAGTGGATAGAGCATCAGCCTGCGGACTGAAAGGTCCCAGGTTCAATTCCGGTCAAGGGCATGTACCTGGGTTGCGGGCACATCCCCAGTGGGAGATGTGCAGGAGGCAGCTGGTCGGTGTTTCTCTCTCATCGATGTTTCTAACTCTCTCTCTCTCCCTTCCTCTCTGTAAAAAATCAATAAAATATATTTAAAAAATTATTTTTTAATTACAGTTGGCATTCAATATTATTTTATATTAATTTCAGGTGTACAGTATAGTGCAGTAATGGTGAACCTATGATACTCGTGTCAGAGGTGACACGCAAACTCATTTTTTTGGTTGATTTTTCTTTGTTAAATGGCATTTAAATATATAAAATAAATATCAAAAATATAAATCTTTGTTTTACTATGGTTGCAAATATCAAAAAATTTCTATATGTGACACGGCACCAGAGTTAAGTTAGGGTTTTTCAAAATGCTGACACGCCGAGCTCAAAAGGTTCACCATCACTGGTATAGTGGTTAGACTATCATGTAATTTATAAAGTGATCCCCCCAATATTTCCAGTACCCACCTGGCACCATACATAGTTATTACAATATTATTGACTATGTTCCCTATGCTGTACTTTACATTCCATGATTATTTGTAACTACCAATTTGTACTTCTTAATCACTTCACCTTTTTCTTTTTTTAAAAAAATATTTTTATTGATTGATTTCAGAGAAGGAGGGAGAGGAGAGATAGAAACATCAATGATGAGAGAGAATTATTGATCAGCTGCCTCCTGCACACCCCACACTGGGGATTGAGCCCACAACCCGGGCCTGTGCCCTGACCAGGAATCAAACTGTGACCTCCTGGTTCATAGGCTGACGCTCAACCACTGAGCCATGCCAGCCGGGCACTTCACCTTTTTCATCCAGTCCCCCAGGCCCCCTCCCCTGTGGCAACAATCGGTTGTTCTCTGTATCTATGAGTCTGTTCTATTTTGTTTGTTCATTTATTTTGTTCTTTAGGTTTTGCATTTAAGTAAAATCATATGGTACTTGTCTTTCTCTGGCTGACTGATTTTACTTGGCATAATAATCTCTAGGTCCATCCATGCTGTCGCAAATGGTAAGGTTTTCTTCTTTTTAATGGCTGAATCATATTCATATGTATTACTTTTTTATCCAATCGTCTATTAATGGGCACTTGGGTTGATTCCATATGTTGGCTATTGTAAATAATGCTGCAATTAATATAGGGGTGCATATCTCTTCAAATTATTGTTTTGGATTTCTTTGGATATATGCCCAGAAGTGGAATTGCTGGGTCATAAGGCAGCTCTTTTTTTTTTTTCAGAGAGGAAAGGAGAGGGAGAGATAGAAACATCAGTGATGAGAGAGAATCATTGATCGGCTGCCTCCTGCACGCCCCCTACTGGAGATCGAGCCCGCAACCCAGGCATGTGCCCTTGACCGGAATCGAACCTGGGACCCTTCAGTCCCCAGGCCAACGCTCTATCCACTGAGCCAAACCAGCTAGGGTAGTGGTCGGCAAATTCATTAGTCAACAGAGCCAAATATCAACAGTACAACGATTGAAATTTCTTTTAAGAGCCAAATTTTTTAAACTTAGGTAGGTACATTGTTATTAACTTAATTTGGGTACTCCTAAGGCTTAGGAAGAGCCACACTCAAGGGGCCAAAGAGCCGCATGTGGCTCAAGAGCCGCAGTTTGCCGACCACGGAGCTAGGGCAAGGCAGTTCTATTTCTTATTTTTTGAGAAACCTCCATTCTGTTTTCCACAATGTCTGCACCAGTTTGCATTCTCACCGACAGTGCACATGGGTTCCTTTTGCCCCACATCCTTGCCAACACTTATTGTTTGTTGATTTATTGTTGATAGCCATTCTGACAGGTGTGAGGCGATATCTCATTGTGGTTTCAATTTTCATTTCTCTAATATTTAGTGAGATTGAGCATCTTTTCATGTCTCTTGGCCATCTGTATGGGTTTGGTCTTTTTTATATAGTCTTTGCCCTTCCACCCAGTGTAAGCAGCTGGCTTATGGGGAGGGGTAGAGCAGATTTTTGTAGATGACCTGCTGCTCTCCCATATTACTGGCATTATTGGAATAAACGCTCATATATAATTTAACCCTGTCTCTGCTTAATTTGGCTCAAGTAGTGACAGGCAGCCCGAACCCCTTGGTTGTTCGGTTACAAAGTGACTATAAAGAAATGCCTTCTATAATGGCTGCTGAAGCCCAGGGAATTTTCTTATGAAACTCTTACTGTTCTCCTGGCTTCTGGAAACTTTTAGATGGTAATTGTCATTTATACCATTGTGTTTTTACAGCTTTTGGCCTGATTAAACCGTAACATTAGTTCCCAATTGCACAACTAGCAGGAATCAGATTAATAATGAACAACACTTGAGGGCTTCCAATGAGAAATAGGTGGGCCACATTAAAATAATAATAGTAATAACAATCTACACTAATAAAAGGGAAAAATGCAAATCGACTGTACCTTCGTGATGCCCACCAGCCAGTCGGGCGTGAGTATGCAAATTAACCCAACAAAGATGGTGGGTTAATTTCCATATGCATTCCACACCGTCCCAGCCGATCCGGGCCTCTGGGCAGCATGGGAAGGTGGAAAGGTGGCTCCGGCCGGAGCAAAGGCGGTGCCGGCAGCCAGGGGAAGGAAGGCCCATTCTTGCACAAATCTTTGTAATCTCTAGTAATAATAATAATAATAATAATAATAACACCAGTAAATGGGAACCCATCTCATGTTTCAATTGTGAAAACTGAAGAGGTGTATGGTGTGCCCTCAAACTGCAAATAAACTATACTAGATGCAAAACACAGAAAAGTGAGACAGCAAAATTTGGATCCTGATACTTGTAGGTTAGAAATGACCCAGAGTGGCCCTAACTGGTTTGGCTCAGTGGATAGAGCGCTGGTCTGCGGACTGAAAGGTTCCAGGTTCGATTCTGGCCAAGGGCATGTACCTTGGTTGCGGTCACATCCCCAGTAGTAGGTGTGCAGGAGGCAGCTGATCGATGTTTCTCTCTCATCGATGTTTCTAACTCTCTATCCCTCTCCCTTCCTCTCTGTAAAAAATCAATAAAAAAATATATTAAAAAAAAAAGAAATGACCCAGAGTGTTTTTATTGTAATTTTTTTATAAGAGAACATTTATTTATAACATCACAGAGGTAAAGAAAGGGCCCTTGGAGCTTGGGAGTGAGGAGGGTAGTGGTCTTGTGCCTGGGGTGGGGAGGAAAGGGGGAGGGGAAGGGAAGGGGGAAGGAAAGGTGAGGGAGTGCTCCCCGGAGGGAGAGTGCTCGCCAGAGTGTTTTCTTAACCAAGGCCCATAAGACCTGACTGCCTCCCATTTACATGGCTTTCCCTTTGGAGAAAAATTCAGCCTTGACTTTCATTCAAGGTTATGATCCCAAATGGTCCACCATTTCAGCAACACAAATGACATGGAAACATCCTAGGGACTGTGGGACCGCATTATCCAGCCAGGAGGTCGGTCATTAATGTATCCTTCAGAATGATTTATGACAAAAAGGGGGATGTATGGACGGAAAGGGGCCCACATACTGAAGGACAAGCTCAGGGGAGGCCCGCATGGCAGGCCCTACACATTCAGAGACCGAAAGTAATCACATAGGATTGTCTAAACATACAAATTTCTAACTAAAAGCAAGTCA
This sequence comes from Myotis lucifugus, assembly GCF_000147115.1. Taxonomy (NCBI): domain Eukaryota; kingdom Metazoa; phylum Chordata; class Mammalia; order Chiroptera; family Vespertilionidae; genus Myotis; species Myotis lucifugus. The sequence goes on along the minus strand of NW_005875244.1, from coordinate 2,281 downwards.
TGGCAGGTGTCACGCCCAGGCCTGTAGCTTCCTTGACAAAGGTCAATCTTTACCTTACGTGAGCCTGCTTTTTTTTTTTTTTTTGTAATTTAATTCTTTATTAAGGAAATTGGATTATTTTGTTACAACTTTTTAGATTTGTGTTTGTAAACATTTAACATGGGGGTGGGGAGGGGAAACCAAGAACAGCCCACACCACCCTTTACCTTCCCCAGCTTCTGGCAGAAGCAGGACCTAGAATAGGGCTCCCGATAGGGGTTTGCACTTGAACCTTGCCTGGCTCGCGCTCTGGGACCCCAAAATGCCTTTATAACCTGGGAACCGGGCTCTGGGTAGTGTTGGGGGAGCTCTGGGTCGCCGCCTCCTAGACTGTATTGGGGAACAGCGGGGTCGCCTTCTCCTGGACTTTGTCAGGGGAGGCCTGGACCGCAGCCACCCGGACTGCAGCGGAGAATTCCGGGCTCGGCCTCCTGAGCAGCGTTCTCACACAAGC
>NW_005875244.1:0-1688 GCF_000147115.1 Myotis lucifugus | reverse complement strand
TTTTGTTAAGAAAGCCCGCCCCAATACAAAAGATCTCAGCCTCGCCTTCAGGGTCCCACTGATACATGCAACAGGGCTTGTGACACACACTGGACGTGCGGAATGTGCTCTCCGCCCGGCGAAGATCTTCCAGCAGCCTCGGCTCGAGGTGACCTGTCTGTGGGCTCTTGAGGTACTTACCCCGTGAGGAACCAGGAGGGCGGCCTCGCGCTGTCACCCAGCCCCTGGACCAGCGCCCCCCCCCCCCCCCCCCGCTGCTCCAGTGGCACCAGCGTGGGAAAGCGCGTGGCGGTGGCCAGGCTGCGGCAGACACGCGGAGATGCTGGTGCAGATGCAGGTGGGCCTGGCTAGGCCGTGAGCCTGCTGTTTGTCTTTTCCCATCGAAGATAACATTCCTTTGAAATGTCAGAGTAATCTCCAGGCCTCTCAGGGCACACCCACTGCCCCAGAGCTGGAGACCGAAGCAGCCCTCATTGTCATCTCACCCCCCAAATACTACCTTTATGTGCTATAAGTGCTAACTATCCTATGCCTGTTGTAGGCAGTTAGACAGACATGAGCAGAGCAAGGACGATGGGCCAGAAAGCCCAGGATGCCCAGCAAGGGGCCAAGCTGGGAAAACAAGAACTTCACACCCAGGGAGACTTTTCCTCTCTTAGCGAATGGCTGGTCATGCAGTTTGGACCCCCTGACCTTCTCTCTCTAGAGATAACATCTAGGCCTCAGTTGTCTTTCAGCTCCAGGCCCAGAAAAGCAGAAAAACCAGACAAATGACACGGTGGCAGCCTCAGGACCAGCTGCATTGACTAATGACCCTCTCCCATGGGGCTGACCAATCAATGGAGACCATGACCCTGAAAAAGCACACCTGGACAGCTGATGAATATTCTATTCTAACTCCCCTAAGATTTCCACCTGCAGGGGAGATCAATGTGCTCAGGATGAAGGGCCCAGGGTAGGCTCTTCCCCAGGGGAGCATGCCCACACCCCCACACCGTTCCCTTTCCCGTCTCCCCTTTAAGGGACTTGCAACCAGGGGAGCAATGGGGCTACCACGGAGCCACACCGGCCAGGGCTGCACTTTGTCTCTTGATTGAGCTCTTTCCTTCAAGAAGACAAGAACCGAGGTCTCCTTGCCTCACAGGTAGCATACCCATCAATATACGAGAAGGATGTGTCTCTCTGTTTTATCCCATCCCAGCGATTTCCCCACTTTGCTTTCTCCCACCTACCCAATCTACCACCAATAAATGTCATGCAACACATCTAGTTAGGACTGTAGGGCAGTACACTCCTTAACGGCCATTTGTAAGCTTCTGCACAGGAGAACAGAGACCAGGAAAGACTCACTGGCCACAAGAGTCAGACCACACAGGCGTGGACACTGTCCCGGAGGCACCCGACTCACACCTGCTTCCCATCCGCATTAGGAGCTCACATCTCAGCCCCCAACCCACTGAGGACAAGTGTCCTGCCAGGGATTGCACATAGGGACGGAGCTCCGGCGTCTGTGCTGCCATCACCGACCAGTGTCCCCTTGGCTCAGGGCTGCGTAGGCCTTCCCTGTGGATAGCCCCTCCCCCACCCGTTTCCCTAAATAAGTTCAATTTTCTTTAATCACCATCAGAGATGGCTATTTAGCCTACCTCTGTGCACCATCCACCATGTTCACCTTCCACTTCTTTTAA
>NW_005875243.1:0-12740 GCF_000147115.1 Myotis lucifugus | reverse complement strand
TTCAGTCCCTTCCTCTCGGCCCCCCCCCCCCCCCGCCACCCCTCAGTCATCTGTGGGGAATGGACTGGTGGTTTCCAGGGGAGTGTAAAGGTGCCCAAATGACATGCCTATATTATCTGACCTTCCCTTTGCTCCTTTCCTGTTATTAATAACTAGAGGCCCGATGCATGAAATTCATGCAAGAGTAGGCCTTTCTTCCCCTGGCACTCGGGACCTGGGCTTTCTTCACAGTCTCAGCTTCATCTGGAAGGTCCTCCAGAAGGATGTTCGGACTGTTGTGTCCAGTCTAATTAGCATATTACACTTTTATTATTATAGATAGGTTAATTGCAACAGTATCACTTCTACATTATTTAAAGTATTATTAAAAGAATATGTTCATATATATATTTAAAAACATAGGAGACCACTGAATGCCACTGATCCTACTTATATTCTATTGATAATTACTGTTTTATTCTTCTAACATTGAATAAATATGTGTGCTCCTCTGTCCCAGTGAGAGAAAATTTGCTTTGTGTTATTTTCACTTCTGCTGGAAGCAACATTAAATATATTCAAGTGCTCAGTAGACTGGCAGGAAAAGCTCATGTGTGCTGTTGTCTCTGTGGAGTGATTTGAGGAGTGACTCATTTCCCCAAAATATCTCTTTTGTTGTTGGCCACGGAGCCCACTTTCCACCCAGGTCCTTTGTTCTTTGGGTTGAGATGCTGTTTGCTCTCCTGGGTTCCTGGTAGCGCTGCAAGGGGGGAACTGCGAGCCATGATTGGTCCTTAGCACCTGGGCCTCATTACCAACAGCACCAATAAGCCAGTTTAGTCTCCAGCCTCCTCCATCATCCCTTCAAAAGGCAAACAAACAAGCATAACAAAAACCCTGGGAATCTCACTTTCTCTTATTTGTTTTTGCTTCTGTGTATCTTGTTGAAGATAATTTTTAAAACTTGGAAAGGAGGCCCTAGATGGTTTGGCTCAGTGGATAGAACGTTGGCCTGTGGACTGAAGGGTCCTGGGTTTGATTTCAGTCAAGGGCACATGCCCGGGTTGTGAGCTTGATCCCCAGTAAGGGGCCTGCAGGGATCAGCCGATCAATGATTCTCTCTCACTGATGTTTCTAACTCTCTCTCCCTCTCTCTTCCTCTCTGAAAGTCAATAAAAATATATATTAAAGAAAAAAACTTGGAAAGGAGTTGAAAAGGGTCCCATGGGGATGGATGTTTAATAAACCTTTGGTGGAGGAATGGAGGAAGCTGAAGGAAAGGGAACGCAGATATTAGAAAGGCCCTTCTGCTCTGGAAGGGGGAGGAGGGAGCTGGTGTGGAAGAGGGGCAGGAACCGTGGGTTTTATGGGTGGTGTCTGGGGCTGGAGCAGGAACAGGAGGGGAGCATCAACATCCCTAGGCATGGAATCTGAAAATTGGGCCTGAGCACTAGATAGAGTAAATGCCTATGTGTTCGTCAGCAGCCACAGGGCAAACCTCGTTATAAGTATGTGTGCCACTGAAATTATACAAGGGAGAGATTTGTTCTCCGTGTGAGGTCACTGACCAGCAGCCTCATGTCACCTGGCAACACGTTAGCAATGCAGAGTCTCCGGTTCCAACAGACCTACTGAGTCGAGAGCTGGGGGTGCGGCCCACAATCTGGTTTCCTCACACCCTCCAGGCGATTCTGGTGCACACAGCAGTTTGAGGACTACACTAGATCAGAGGTTGGAAAACTGCTTTTCTCTAAAGGGACAGATAATAAATATTTTAGTCTTTGAAGGGTCAGGTATCTGTCTGTACTACGCCTTCTGCCATTGTAGAGCAGCTGTAGGTAATGTATAAATGAATGAGTGTGGCGATTCCTTTAAAATTGTATTTATAAAAACAGGGATTTGGCCCATAGGCTGTAGTTTACAAACCTCTGTTCTTGATAATAACAGCTACTCATTATCTCTTGTGGGGCCAGCCTGATGCTCTTTATATATAATCTCATTTATGTCTCCCAATATGCCATTAGGTAGGCATCGTTGCTGTCACCTATAGGCAATGAAATGAGCTTCATACTCTCCTAAAGGCATTCCAGAATTCCAGTTTGGCAAGCCTGAATCCAGCCTTATTTTACTGCAAAGCCCATGATGTTTACTTTGATGTCACATAAATGGAAAATAGTCGCATATTAGTGAGAATATTACTAGTAGTAAAACGTAGCCAACATGTTCTTCATTTGGTGAGCTTTGTTATCCTATCTAATAATAGACAAACATGGTAATTAACCATACCTCCAACACACTTCCCATTGGCTAATCAGGGCGATATGCAAATTAACTGCCAACCAAGATGGCAGCCGGCAGCCAGGCAGCTGAAGAGAACAGGAGGCTTGCTTGCTCCAGTGATGGAGGAAGTCAAAGTTCCCTGCCTGCCGCTGCCAGCCTCTGAGCTGCACTCTAAGAAACAATGTTGCAATTATAGAAGCTAAACAAACCCCAGAAACCTGCTTTCAGCCAGCCGGGCCTTAGAGCTGGAGCTGCAACAGTGTTTCAATTATAGAAGCCAAACAAACCCAGATACCTGCTTTCAGCAGCTGAGGTCTCAGAGCTGGAGCCAAGCCTCAGAGCTAAAGCTGGCTCTCAGTTCCAGTGACAGCTATAGAAGGTAAATAAATCCCAGAATAAAAAAAGAAAGAAAAAAAGGAGAGGTTGGGAGCTTCAGTCACCCGCCAACCAGAAAACGGCCCTCAGCCCCTCACCCAGATTGGCCAGGCACCCCAGTGGGGACCCCCACCCTGAAGGGGGTGTGACCAGCTGAAAACAGCCATCAGCCCGTCATCCAGGCTGGCCAGGCACCCCAGTGGGGACCCCCACCCTGATCCGTGACACCCTTCAGGGCAAACCAGCCGGCCCCCACCCATGCACCAGGCCTCTATCCTATATAGTAAAAGGGTAATATGCAAACTGACCCTAAAAGCAGAAGGACTGGGAATGACTGGTCACTATGACACACACTGACCAGCAGGGGGCAGATGCTCAATGCAGGAGCTGCCCTCTGGTGGTCAGGGCGCTCTCACATGGGAGGAACTCTGCTCAGCCACAAACCAGGCTGATGGCTGCCAGTACAGTGGTGGTGGTGGGAGCCTCTCCTGCCTCCTCAGCAGCGCTAAGGATGTCCGACTGCGGTTTAGGCCTGCTCCCCGCTGGCAAGTGGACATCCCCTGAGGGCTGCCGGGCTGCCAGAGGGATGTCTGATTGCCATCTTAGGCCCAATCCCCTGGGAGCGGACCTAAGCCAGCAGGTGGTCATCCCCTGAGGGGTCCCAGACTGCGAGAGGGCACAGGCAGGGCTGAAGGGCCCCCCCTCCCCCCCAGTGCACAAATTTTTGTGCACCGGGCCTCTAGTTATTTTAATAAAAGTATAATGGAATGGTCATAAATGCTTTTCTCTGGGTCCTTGCTACCTCAGTCTCCCATCCCCACTGTTTTGGAAAAGGGAAAGTCTCTCGGCTGAGTGAGATGACTTGACACCCCTGGGACCCACAGGGAGAGCACAGGCCTGTCCCACAAAGCGCTGCCCAGGCCAGGCCTGCATGGCCTCAGGGAGCTCTGGGAAGGCGTTGGGTGCAATGAGCATCTCAGGCGGGGCTCTCAGGGAAGGTTGGACAGGAAATGCCCACAGGAACCCCTCCTCGGCACAGTTGGCATCAGTTTCCTGTGGGAAGAAGGCTGTAGGAGGGTCACCTGTGGGACCCAGTTGCCCTCTGGGACTGGATCATTTATGTACACCTTGCACGTGAAGTGAGTCAGGATAATAGTGACTATTTATTGCGCACTCTATGCTCTGAATTCCCTTTAAGTGCCTTACCTTTAGTATCTCCTTTTATCATCACAAGGAGATATTTCTATTTTACAAATGATAAATGAGGTAACATAGCTGGTGAATCCCACGGCATGGATTTGAACTTGAGTCTGACTTCAAAGCCAGTGTTTCAGCGATTACATTATAGCGTTTCCCCTGTGAGCTAAAAACAGGTGCAGTGGCGATCTTGGGCCTTGTACGGGCTTTGTAAATCCCGAATAACAGCTCCATCAGAAACAAAGCTGAAGTACATGGAAGCCTGTGTCTCTGAGAGGCCCCTATTCAAAAGCAAGGACCATAAAATAGACTTCAAGGTCACAGTCAACACAGACTCAGAAGGTGCATGCACTGTTTAGTCTGATCGTGGCTGCTTCTCACTGAGTCACTCCTCAGCACAGAGGCCACGGGCACACACTGGCTGGGTTCTCACCTTGAGCGAGTTATTCCACCTTCCTCTGCTTTTCTTCGCCTGTGAAATGGGATTGAGAGCCATGCCCACCTCGCAGGGAAGCCATGAGGACTGAAATGCCACACCAGGACCTGACCCGGCAGCAGTATAGTTTACTGTTGCAGGTGTACTTGTTTGTGTGGCTGTCCCACGCACTCTGTCCCAGCTGGATGCCGACCTCCTGCAGTTATTTGACACCCTCATAACGTGGTCTGCAGCTCCTACATGAAGAGTGGTCTGGGTGCCAGCCCCTCTGGGGACCCTACAGGGTCCTTGCCCCTAACACCAGGACTTCCTCTTTCCAGGCCTCCACTCCTGCCTTGCCCACGTATGGCAGGCGCTGGCACAGGGGGTGTTGAACTCGGCTCTCAGCTACTGGGGAACTGCCACGTCCTTTACTTTATTCCTTGGTGCTCTCACCTCCTGCCTCCAGCTGCCTGAGCTCAGATTGGCCACAAGCCCTGGGCGAGGGCCCCAGCGTTTCAAAACCTGTTCTCAAAGGGCATAGGGTGAACAGGGTGGTGCCACACCTCGGAAAAAGGGTACTTGGGGCATATTGTTGGCTGGCACAGTGTTTGGGGAGCACTACTGACATTCCATGGCCTGGAGGCGAGGCTGCCAGGCCTGGTCCCTTGCACCTGCCCCCGAGGTCCCACCTGGCCTTCGTACGTGCTCTTGATTATCTGAGCAGAGAATCTAACTCCAGTTTACATAGAAACTCAAAGCATTTTGATTTTAATAGAACCTGAATTTTCTCAGACTTATTCAAGGGAAGAACTGAACTTTGTTTTATTTCTAATTTTTTAAAATCCTCACCTGAGGATATGTTTTCATTGATTTTTTTTTTGAGAGAGAGAGAGAGAGAGCGAGAGAGAGAAACATTGATGTGAGAGAGTGACATGGATCAGTTGCCTCCCGTACATGCCCCGTCTGGGGATCAAACCTGCCAACTTTCAGTGCATGGGACAACAGAATTTTACCAGGAATTATTTACTGTTTCAGGAAGGCACATCACTGGTTGCAATGGCACGCATTGTATTTGAGTCACCAGCACAAGAAACCTATGAGAGTCTGTATCTATGGCTGTTGCATCTGTGGCGATTCCACTGTAAGCGTCTGACCACTTCATGATGTCCTACAGGGGAGTCAAGCCTGAGAATTTGCATATTGGAAAGCATGTGGTTCAATTATAAGTTACATATGTGTTTCCTTTCATACGAGTTTCTGTTCCACTTTTGCAAATAATATATTTGTCATAATGTCAGGACCCAAAGCAAACTCAGCAAAGGGAACAGGTGTGCAGGGTGAAGTCTGGGGACCTGCCCCAGGCGTTCCAGATGCTCTGGTTCGAGACAGGACACGCTCAGGCCCCAGCAGGGGGTTGTGATAGCGCGAGTCCAGTGTCTACCAGAGGAGCTCGCAGCGCCTCAGTGCTGGGATTTTTATTCAGGGCTGGCCACATAGGCTCCTTTTGCCTACCCCTAGTAAGATTCCGGCTCCCAGAAGGAAAGCAGGCGTTCAGCAGAAACCACATTATACACTCAAACCGTGTAGGCACAGCGAGCTACTCTGACCGTTAGAGTTGGGGGAACCCTCTGAAATCCAGGCTACAGCCCAGGGCCAACCTTTTGCTTTTGTTTTGTTTTTGCTCTTTGTTGCAGGGAGGGGGGGATTGGTCTGTTGTTCCATTTATTCATGCATTTATTCATGCATTTAGGTTGACTCCTGTATGTGCCCTGACCAGGGATTGAACTCTTAACCTTGGCATGTCAGGATAATGCTCCAACCAACTGAGCTACCTGACCAGGGTAGGGCCAACCTCTAGGCCTGCTATGCTAATCCTTTTCTTTACGATAGGTTATATTACCTATTAATATCACTGGTAGACAGTAAATGGACAATTAAAATATATTTGTTTATAAGGGACATCAGATCTGATAGGTTGAGAACCATTGTCTTAAACAAAATAGCCCTGCACCCCCAGGTCCCCCCTCCAGCATGACAGAGCACTGTCCCAGCTATGAAATCAGGTTTTTTGTTATTGGCATCATGTACCCCAAATCAAATTTCAAAGCTGAGGTTAAGATTTTAAAACAATATGTATAACTTCTTTCTACCACCAACATTCTGTTAATGGAAGCAGAGTACTTCTTCTCCTCTATTATTAACAAACCAAGAATGGCCTATTTTTCTCATGTTATCATCTAGAAACTCTGTTTTACTTGGGCCTAGTAGATACTTAATACATGGCCATTGCCTCTGCTACTCATATTGCAAATATGAACTCTAATTTTTATTTTAAACCTGCAAATCTCACTGACTTTTGTTATGGGTTACAAACAGGATTTTGACTTGAGAAGCAAGTATCATTCCAATATCATGGCACAGCCCAAGGCGTGTAATACAAACAAAATCATAATCTGGTGTCATGGGTCACCTCTGATAGCCCCCTGGTTGACACCATGCTGTGGAATAAAATATAGCCCAGCAGGCCCTCCTAAATCAATTTGCATAAGCAACAGGTGTGCCGGTTGTTTTCTCATCATGTTGTATATTTCACACCCCATAACTCCCAAATGAAAAACAAAAGAATACATACAATTAAATGATTCCAAGATTTAAAGGATTTATGCTTTTATGGTAGAGTGGGAATCCACTAAAATCTTTAAAAGGAACTGTAACTATAATTGTTAATGTCTCGTAAATATGTAATATTTATTTTTGCTTAAAAAATTGATACCTAAAATGAAGGTGACAACCACACACAAAAAAAGCCAGGTACACATTTAGTGAGAGTAAAGCAACCCATATTTGCATTTTACAAAAAGAAGAGATTAATTATCTCACACCTCCTTTTAAATGAGCATTTGAAAGCTCCACAGAAGTGGACATTATGTGACAGTGGTCTTCTGTTCGCCCACTGCTGTTTTCAAACTCGCCTTTGACCTTTGCAAGTGAGAACTGGAGCATGACTGCCCAGCAGGGACTGACTCAGCAATCACACTGGGAGCCACCCTCAGCGCTGCACCCCTCGCTCCATGCAGTTCAAGCCAGATGAACCTAACCAAAGTCATGTTAGTGATTTTAGCACATAAGCATGTCGTGTAAGATCTGTATTACCATCTGTGGTGGAACCAACCATTTTGCTGGCATAAATCCATATGGCTTACCTCTCCCACCCCATTGTAAGACCAGGGATAGTAGTTAAAGGTGAGCAATAGGGCAACTTGAAACAGCTAGTTAAGCAACCGACCTCCATCGTATTGTATTCTACTAAAGCTCCCTTTCCTCTCCCCATGATTTGATGCTGGTAGCTCTGGGGTCCTTATGGAAAAGCCCTGTTGCTATTGAGTGAGTTTCTATTGACGTTGCTGAGGGTGTGAAATACTATACTTGGAGATAAAATCAGATACTTAATGTAACTGAAGAGGCCATTAATGCATTAACTCTTAGTCACCTCCTCCTCACCCCACCCCACTCCTCTCCACTGTTTTTGTCTTCTTTTTAAGGACAGGCTCAGCAATGCAGTCATGTGAACTATGTCATTAACGAGGCTTGTCATACACTGTGCCATCCCTTATTATCATGCATTAAATTGGGGTGGATGGTCATCCTGGAAGTTCATATTCAATTCGCTTGCTTACCTTGAACATGTTATGTTTCATTAGCCGCTCATCTATGTAGAGACACGGGAGAGAAGGATAATTTGTCTGTGTCCGTGGATAGTGCAAGGACAACTATAACATTATGAATTACAGTCCACTTAGCTGCACTTGAAGTAGAGAAAGTTGGCCTCAGATATCATCCCACTGAAATCAGAACTGTTTCAGATATTTCTAATGCATGGCCTGCCCAAGACTACTTTTTCCTTTCAAGCTTGCTCCTTCTGGTTGACATTTCAAGTTGACTCACTGAGTCAGTTAAAACAGGCTGGGTTATGCCAGCATCACAAACAACTACAAAGTCTCTGCAGCTACAAACATAAAGATTTATTTCTTAGTCATGTTATATGGCTCTTGTGGCTCAACAGGGGAGCTTGGTACATCTTAGACACTCAGGAGACATGACTGATGGAGCAGCCACCAGCTCAAACCTTGCGAGATGCCAGGCCAGGAAGAAGAGAGTTCTGGTAGATCTCATATCGCTATTAAACACGCTCTGGTTCATAGCACTCATAATTCATTGGCCAGAACTAGTCATATGGCCCCACCTACCCACAAAGTGGTCAGAATCACAGCAGACATGCTCCCATAACGAGAGAGAAGTAGACATATTTGGCAGGCAGCACTCATGACCACCGCACTCAATAAACACCCTTCTCTCTTTTCTCTAGTTTAGACACTAGTAGAGAGTCATCTGTGCTGCTTCTCAGCTTCCCTTTCTCGTAGAAGAGTCACATGGACAGGGTCTGGCCTATGAGACAGAACTGGAAATCTGCTGTGGGATTATGGGAAAGCTTTTGCCTTCCTGAGAAAGGGGGCAGACATAGCCATGGAGTTCTTCATTCACACTTACTCCTCCTTTCTATCTGAAGGTGGAGGCAGTGCCAGGATATGTAGCAGCTTTCTTGGCATGAGGTTGCCCCTACCCCAAAACAACAAAACAACAAAAACAACAACAAAAAACAAACAAAAACAAACAAACAAACAAAAAATGATGGCAGAGCAAAATGATGGGAAGAGTTTGGTTCCTTGGTGATATCAATGACCTATACCAGCCCTGGACTGTCCACCTTTGGACATCTTGCTATATGAGAAATACAAACCCCTATAAGCTTAAGACATCGTAAGGCAGACTTCCTCAGTTTTGTTTGTTTGTTTTTGTGTGTGTGGGTGGGGTGGGGGGGGAGGTAGGGTTGTAGTTGAATAAAATCCTGACAAGACTGAGACAGTTCTTATTTATTTTGAAATTTACAAGGAAAAAATCCCATTTAGAAGGATGCGTTACTCACAATCATCCCAATAAAATAAAAATATGGGCGCTAGTCAGTCTGGTTCAGTGGATGGAGTGTCAGCCCGCAGACTTAAGGATCCAAAGTTTGTTTATGATAAGGGCACATTCCTCAGTTGCAGCCTCCATCCCCAGCCCTGGTTGGGGTGCGTGGGGGAGGCAACCAATTGATGTGTCTCTCTCACACTGATGTTTCTCTCTGTGTCTTTCCACCTTCCTTCCACTCTCTCTAAAAATCAATGGAAAAATATCCTCAGGTGAGGATTAAAAGAAAAAAATTAAAATATGGTTAGGCCCTGACTTGTGCTGCTCAGTGGTTAGAGCATCAGTCCATGCACAAAAGTGTCCCAGTTGCAATTCCCAGCAAGGACATGTACCTGGGTTGCAACTTCATCCCCTGCCCCAATCAGGGCATGTGCTGGAGGCATCCAATCAATGTGTCTCTCTCACATCGGTGTTTCTTTCTCTCTCTCTCTCTCCCCCTCCCTTCCTCCCTTACACTCTCTGGAGAAAAGCAATGGAAAAAAACTATCCTCAGGTGAGGATATTTTTAATTAAAATATGGTTAGGAGATTTCTAATACATGACCCTGTTTTAGATTACTTTTCACTTGGTCCTTTTGGCGGGCATTTCACATTAGCTCACTTTATCAGTCAGGATAGACTAGGTTATGATGGAGTAACAAACAGCTCCCAAATCTCAGTAACCACAGCCTCTGCACTTCCTGCTGTATGATTAAGCCCCTGAATGTTGATTTTTCTATTTCTTACAGCTAGTTCAACCCTGACTCATATAGTCTCACTTATTCTTATAAGGATGTTACCTGCAACCTGTGAATATTTCCAGGTTTTCTTATAAAGAGCTGTCTGAAGAGTCAACTCCATGTAATACTTTGGTTAGAGTCCCCAGTGTATTTCCCATGATCCGCTCAAACTGCTAAAAATGACTTTTATAACATTTTTCTTTCCCTTCCCTCTTTCCAAATTGAAGAACTTTCCAAAAGAAATTCATTAAAAAATTATAAAGCTTTCATCCTGTGATTTTAAAAAGTCCTGTTTTCACATCTTTTTGGTGTACCTGAGACTCATACAGAAGAAAACCTGTTAGAAATAAAATGAAGGAAGGCAAGAGAATAAATCGTGGTCCTGGAAACTTTATAAAAGCCTTGAAACTGGCTGGCTATGAGAATCCCTGCCTGTCCTGAGAATTTCTCAGAATGTGACTGAAGTCTGTCAGAATGTAAAACACTTTCTAGAACAGAAACTGCAGCTTGTTCAACATTAACCTTGACAGGTACACGTTCTGTCCTGTGAGTGAATGAATGCCTCCACGCTTCAGAATTGGGTACCTCAAACATCCAAATTGAACTAGGGTAGCAAAAAAATATCCTTATTTCTTTCTCTCTGTGTCCACCTTCCTTCCCATCCCCATTCTCTCTTTAAATGTCTAACAGGTTAAGTGAATGACATTGAGAAAAACATCTAATGAGAGCCTCTTCAAACGCACGGTGGGATTCCTGGCTTGTCAACACCCTCACTCCCCAGAAGGACAGCGCTTGCTTCATGACCATTTATTGATCTCTAATCTTTATTGACTGTTATCTCGTCTTTGCCTCCTACAGGCAAAGGGTGAGAGTTGGATAATAATATTAATTTTCCAGACATTTGCACATGTGTTAAAGGCCTTTTGAAGTTTGAAGGTAGTTTCTGTATGAGCCCACCACAGGGCTAAAATGCCATTAAGGTCTAGCTAGCAACCATACATAATAATCATAGCTGCGGAGCCAGGCCTGGCAACGAAAAGAAAGCTCATTTATTATAGTGGAGATTTAAATCAATGTAAGTTCCTTGCCTAACCAGGGCCAATGCCTGCAGGTGCTGGAGGTAAAGGCAGGACTCAGGTGACTGAAATCCACCCATCGCTGTTCACACGTGGAAAGTCAGACCCATGAGAGAAATTCTCCACGGCACGGGCAACGTGAGATGGAGGGTGGGGGAGCAGTGAGGTGATAGGAACTCAAACTTTTTTTTAGCCATGGTACATGTTCTAAGATCAGAGAAGCATTTTCTCAGAAAAATGCTTTTAAATATGTAAAATAAAAGACATAGGATTATACAGGAATCAGTTATATTGAGGTACAGTCACTAAAGTATTTAAAATATATGTGGCATAAGAACACATGTGCTGCAATTCTAAAGCATGAAACAACAAGCTCAAGTGGCAGTTCTCAGTGTGTTTTTTTTAAATATATATTTTATTGATTTTTTACAGAGAGGAAGGGAGAGGGATAGAGAGTTAGAAACATCGATGAGAGAGAAACATCAATCAGCTGCCTCCTGCACGCCCCCTACTGGGATGTGCCCGCAACCAAGGTACATGCCCTTGACTGGAATCGAACCCGGGACCCTTCAGTCCGCAGCCCGAAGCTCTATCCACTGAGCCAAACTGGCTAGGGCAGTTTTCAGTTTTTAAGTAATGATTTCAGTGCACAATATTAGAGATATTTCCAACAACAGTAATGGGACATGAAGATATTTGTGATTTCTGTTGGTGACTAAGTCACCAGTTTATACCAGTTAATGCAATTTGATGCCTACATTAACAGCTGAAGAAAAAAGCTAAACTTTAGTTCAAGTTTAGTGAAACTAAAAATTCATTTTCTTCTTCCAAGTTCACAAGTGATTTGATTTTATCCATGGACCACTGGGGTCGCATGTTAAGAAGCCTTGAGCATCTGTCTTTTCCATTTCCTAGAAATTGTAAGTCTGTGTAGACAGAAGAGCAGTTATTTGTATTACTCCTCCCATGAAGAATTTAATATTAGACATTAGAAAGTCTTTGGGTGACTATGCTGATATTTGATGCCACCCCTGAGCATTTCTTAGTGGAGCATGGACCCCGAGGTGGGTTCTCTGGAGTGGAGATGGGTGCTCTGGAGACACCCACACTGCTTTCGTCTTGGCCCTCTGACAACTAATCACCAGCTGTGCAGCTGGAAGCACCTTGGAAAGTTTGTTTCTCCCTCTTATGCAAAGCCACCTGGCCAGGTGTTGGACCTACCAGAGACAATAACATTATCACCTACTCGACCTAACCGGGCAAGGTCACCACATGGATGGTACCTGCTTTACAATCTCACATCTGAAACTCTCAGAGAGGAAAGGAAAAATGATTTCAAGGAGTATTGTGTACATTTTTCTTAGTATTCAACATTGGTTCTCCCACGGACCAGAGTTTTAAGGGACAGAATTCCAATTAACCTGTGAATGTAATTATCAGGGAATTTCGTCAAATGTGTGAAGAGTAAGATTTAAAACCAGGAGAATTTTTAATTTCTTGTAGTATACCAGGGGAGCTGGGTCAGCCAGTCCCATTATCGTGATAAAGCAGCATTTGATAGCACCAGCCGGTGTGATAAAATGATTATGGCAGCAGTGAGAAAGAACCTAATACGGGAATTGATCTGCAGATTCCAATTCTGTAAAAGCCAACATTGATCAACATAAAT
>NW_005875242.1:9217-12845 GCF_000147115.1 Myotis lucifugus | reverse complement strand
CTGGTGAGCTGGTACAGCCTTCTCTTTCTAATCACAGTATATTCAGAGCAAGTAGAACAACAGAAGCCTTTGCTGCTCTTTTGCAACGTAACAAATTGCCTTTTGTACGTGTTTAGGTAAATGCAAAACTTCCTTTTGCAGTGATCAAAACCTAACAACAAAGTCCTGTTGATTGACTAAGTTTTTCAATTTCTAATTAGCAAATTTTGTTTTTACCTTTGTACTGTAGACACCATAAACAAACCCCTTTCACGTGGAAACTAAAAGGCAAAAGATCCTTTGAATCTCTAAGTTGTCACACATACTAAACAAAGCCAGACTAGATTTTGATGTTTCCTTTGGTTTACCCTTCCACAGCAAAGGAGAAGAAATAACACCTCAGCCATCAGTTTCTGAATCTTACAAAAGGAAATTAACCTCTTGGAAGGACTGCCATCTTGGTCAAAGTGAAGGTTTTTCGTTGTAAAGAAATAGGAATTGCCGAAACCGGTTTGGCTCAGTGGATAGAGCATCGGCCTGCGGACTGAAAGGTCCCAGGTTCGATTCCCGTCAAGGGCATGTACCTGGGTTGCGGGCACATCCCCAGTGGGAGATGTGCAGGAGGCGGCTGATCGATGTTTCTAGCTCTCTATCTCTCTCCCTTCCTCTCTGTAAAAAAATCAATAAAATATATTAAAAAAGAAGAAATAGGAATGTTTTTCTCAAAGCATATTAACAAATAACAATAAAGCAAGAAAAAATAAAAGAGCTTCAATTTACTGAGGACCTACTATGTTCAAAGCATTACGGTATAGCAAAGATACAGAGAAAAACAATTTTCCCACAGAATTCTAACTGCAATTTAACAAGTTTATTAACCGCCATTTCACACACACACACACACACACACACACACACACACACAACAAATTGAACATAAAAAGACTGAAACTTGTTTATGGTCACACAGTAAGTGATGAAGCCAACATTTCACTGGAATACCTTTGTCTTTCCTACCATTCCACATTGTAACATTTTAAAATAGGCTAAAAGACTGGGACTTAAAGCTTCAAATAACTAAATGAATTCATTTTCCTTTGGGCGATTTTCAAGGGAAGAAAATAAATGTTAATAGAAGTTGAGACACTGTTTAAATTTCTCTACATGGTCAAAAAAGAGCTTACTGAGTTTTATTGGGAATTGTTTTATCAATGCTTTAGATTCTAAAGTTTAGAACAAGCATATCAAACTCAAAGGTTACACGGGCCAAATAAACAAGGTTTAAGTTTATGTGGGCTGCAAAAACACAAAAGCTTCAATTTTCATAGAAATGTAGCTTTATTTGGATAGAGACATACTGAATACAAAGGGCTGAAATAAATGAGTAATCATTATTTTAATAAAAATAAATATTTTTTCTTGAACATTAATTTTTGCCTTTTGTATGTGTTTAGGCAAATGCACGTACAAATTTTGTTTTTACCTTTGTAGGCACTATAAACAAATCCCTTTCACTGAATAACTGCACCAATTAATAAGGGTAACCCAAATTAACCTATTTTTCTTGTTCTCCGAAAGAGAAATATTTCCTGTTGCACACACCAAACAAGTCAGTACAAGACTAATGACATGGCAATTGGCTGCTAAAATATTTGCTGCTAGTATTAGTGAAGAGAAATGGTGCACCTGCATGTAAGGTGCGTAAGGGATATTAATGCAACATGATTATAGTAATCAGTCATTAGTGAATGGTGTAGTTTGTTATTAATAATTATATAAAACAGGATATTGTAAAAATTAAGTTATGAAATTTTTATTAAAATGTTTCTTATATACTGTTATATTGGCTGGGCCACAAAAATATTTGTTGTGGGCCAAATGCGGCCCATGGGCCATGAGTTTGACATGCTTTCTTTAGAACAATGATTTATTCTTGAAATGGAGAGCATGGTAAAATTTGAATTTTAAAATTTTGACTCTTATTCTATGCAAGATGAATGTAGTGTTTTCAACAAAGAAGCAAAGAGGTTCTGGATGTGTTCTTGGTAATGGAAAGCAACTGGAGAATCTAGAAGATATTTTCTAGGAAGGTATATTGGGATTTAATGGTAGATTGATTCTTGGGAGTCAGGAAGATGACAGAATTAAATATGAATTTTAAATGTTAAAAATATAAAAGAATATGAGTTTTACTATTAGAAATCTGGAGTTGTTAGATGAGAGAATGCACATCCCCATCCAGGGCAGTCCAAAGTAGGGCCTGACTTAGTATTAGATTACTTAAGGTAGCAAGGAAATATTATTTAGCATCTAAGTACTTACAGTTTGGAGCAAGATTGTGAGATTATTGTCAAGGATCTCAACTTTTTTTTATCTTAGGATGGAAAGTGAAAATAACAGCGGTCTAATTCATAAAAATTATGGCTTAAAGAATTGCATCTATAAGTCCTAGAAACATGTAAAAAATAAAGTTTGCCTAGAAGAAACACAATTATTTTCTCATCAAAAGTCCAAGTCTACCCACTCCACTGTAACTTCATGAGGTGAGGACTTTTAATCCAATCAGTAAAAGAACCCACCTTATGCCAGGGTCCTAACCTTTTATTTTTAATGAGCATTTAGCTTGCCCTCATTTATCTAGACATATTCAGGTCAACTGCTTGTCTTGGGTTGGGTTCAGGAAGCCACAAACTCACCTTACCTTGGTTTGCTCCTTTTTAATTCATATTGTTGGGAAGTTGGTTCTAAGATAGTAGTTTCAATAGCATTTGAATCACATCAGATGAAATAAAGGAAAAAGAAAGAAAACAATTTTGATGCTCAGGCCATCCCTAGATGCAATGACTCAGAATCTCCGTTGATGACATGACGGTCAGAACATTTAGAATTTATAAAGTGTTCCCCAACTAATAATGATTTATAGACAAAGTTGAAAACTATTGCTTTATGAAAATGCCATTCTGGAAAAATATATACTCACTTCCTGTTCTTTAACCTCATCCCCTAATCAGTCAGCTACTCTGAGTACATTCAGGATGGTTTAATAATGCAGCATTTATTTATATTCCTGATCATAATGGGTAATATGCATTGTCTCTGTATACTCTTTCCTCAAATAAAATTTTTATACTTAAAAAAAAAAACACTTATGAGTGTGTAAATTCATTTTTATTTACATGTAAATTTTAAGTTTCTTTATAACATCCGAAATCTCTAGATTTCATGCACTTTTCACTGCCTTTACACTAGTCCAAGATACTATCCTCTCTTATTTGGATTACTAAAACAATTTCCGAAATACCACCATGTTTCATTTTGGAAAACATTTGCATGGAGTTTTATGTTTTGCAGAATTGAATCTGCAATGTGGATCCACCAGCAGGTTGCACCCACCTCCTAGGGTTTGATTGGCAGGAACATGTTTTCCCAGGGAGTTTTGCCAATAGCATTTGTGTACGACAATCAAGGCTGAGTCTGGGGAAGGTTTTGGGCTGGATGACATGACTGACACCAGCAGAAGCTTTCATTATTTAGCACACCATTATGAATTATTAATAAAATTGCATTGTGAAGACCTAGAAAATTGAAATGATACTGTGGCTCTTGCAAATACTTAGGTTCAATATATTATTAATTATATCATTAAAGA
>NW_005875242.1:0-9117 GCF_000147115.1 Myotis lucifugus | reverse complement strand
TTTGCATGTGTACATCAGGTATGGAAAGTAATAGAGCAGGAGAGGTTAGCCTTGTTAGGAGAGGATTCAGAAACACAAACCCTACGAAAACAACAGGAATTACTTCTAGAACTTCAAAATGATTTCACAGAGAGAATGTCATAGTAGGCTATTAAGCTGATATGGACTTTTATTTACTATATTTCCTTTTTTTCATTTCTTTCTTTTAAATCAAAGAACAAAAGCTATCTCATATCAAGGTTTCCATTCATTCTATGATAATATTTTCATCTAGTCTTCAATATTTTCATCTAGTCTTCTGTTCCAATGTCACCCTGGGCCATTAAAAAAGCAATAAACTAAAAGTCTAAAGATCTAGGGTTTCGCCACTGATAAGTTGTCTAATATTTTAAACCTCTATTTTCTCATGTGAATAAATAGATACTTTTTTCCTTGCCTATTATACAATACTAGAGGCCCGATGCATGTAATTTGTGCAAGAGGCTCGACCCTTGCAGCCCCGGCTTTGTCCGCAAAGTCCTCTGGAAGGATGTCTAGAAGGTTGTTCGGCTGTCTGGTTTAATTAGCATATTATGTTATTATTATAGATATTACTATAGATAGATATAAGTATAAAAGGAGTCAAAATGTGCAAACATGTCACTCTTAGAGTGTGTATGAGCTTAATCCATGGTTATGTTTCCTATGGCCACTTTCAGACCACTGCTGTCCTATATACTCACCTGAAATTTCTTATTGACATTCACACATGTATACACATACCAACACCTTTTCAGAAGCTACATTCTCCTATTACCTATTGCTTCACTCCCTCACCCTATTTATAGTCAACTTTCTTAGAAGTTGACAGTATGTTGTTAATTCTGACCTCCTACTCCAGTATGGCTTCTGCTTCCATAAGCTCTTACTACTGTCACTAATAATTTTTTAATGTCATCATATCTTAACTCTTAGGAGAGTCCTTATCTTAACTCTTAGGAGAGTTTAACATTATTGACCACACTTTGCTTCTTGATGTTTTCTCTTCCTTTGATGTACTTCTTGATTTCCGCCTGTCTGTCTAAAAGATTGTTTTTATTCACATTTGTAAGCTCATTCCCCATTATTAAGATGTCCTACCAGAATGATGTATTTGTTACAACTGAAGAACCTACATTTACCTATCACAATCGCCCAAAATTAATAGTTAACATTAGGGTTGACTCTTGGTGTTGTATAGTCATGGGTCTGGACAAATTAATAATGAAATATATCCAGGATTATAGTATCATACAGAATAGTTTCACTGCCTAAAATATCCTCTTTTCTCTGCTTACTCATTCCTTCCCCCCTAACCCCTGGCAACCACTGATCTTCTTACTGCCTCAGTTAATTTGCCTTTTCCAGGATATCATGTAGTTGGAAATATACAATATATGCCATCCATTTTAATTCTACTCACCCAAACTTGAAAGAAACTAGGTCACACACAAAAAATGAAGGTAGTCTGCCAAAGTTGAAAAGGTAGTAGGTGCCAGAGTCTTGATTTAGATGCTAGAGATTGGAGTCCAGAACCTGGGGCTGGGAACTACCTGCCATATTCCTTCAACTATGCAAAAAAATGTAAAAATATTCTAACATACGTGCTCTAAATACTCGTTTTCAGCTGACTGTTATTTAGGATATCTTTGCATGTCGTCTTCTTCCCCCTTTCAAATTCCTCTTTTCTACTTCTCCATGCTTCTTAGAATACTGAGCTCCTCTAGGAGGCCATTTGTAGTTAACCTACACTCTCTTCACTATAAATCCTTCCATCTCTCTCCTGACACTACCATCATAAAATTATAATATCTTTGATCCTCAGAGATATTAAATACCATAGATCGTGAAGAACTTTGGAAATCATATCTGAGATGAAAAAGAAGGCCACAATTCAGTGTTTTGCTCACATAGGTATTTAAGAATAAAATCTGGACTAAAATATATTCCTTATGATTCCCTTAGCTGGACTATTTATCCACATAATATCTAAATATCTAGTTGTTCTTTTCTTCCTGGCTGACATAGTTTTGTTTTTAACTACATAAATGAATTGTAATTATAATTAGACTATCTTTTCTATTACCTTTCTATTCTTGATCTTTGCATTTAAAGTCTCTCAAAAGCAAATATATGCTCAGAGTGCAAAATTCAGGGTTCAGCAGTGTTGTACTTTCTTATGTACTGCTTAGAATAGTGCAAATAAAAATGAAGGGATGCTGACATAGGTTTTAGTTAGAAATTCACCATGGAATTCAAAGACTTGGACTTATGACATTTCGATTATTGGGCATTATAAATCATAAGGGCATGCAACTATTTTAAAATAAAAATGGTTTTGTCTCAGATAAAAAATTCAGAAAGTTTTTCCTAAATTCTCTCCCAACTCAGATTTAAACTCTATGGGAACATTTCAATCATGTTACGCTAATGGATAGCATCTGAATACAAGTCCAAAACAATTTCAGGGAAATAAGTTATAACCCTAGGGCAGCAGTATGCAACACAGGCCTGTCAGTGGTTGCTTCACTTATTTTATCTCATTGATTTTTGAAATTTCAAAGGAGACAAATGAAAGTCAATGCATCTAGTATATTCTTGCTAATGCAATACCTACATCATACCAACATGCTTCCCTTATAGCATGTTTTCTGAGTTCATAAATGATGCCTACTCCTCAAATAAACTCAGTTCAAATGACTTACCTAGGCCATTAGTGGCTGGAAGGAACAATTTGTGTATAGTTTGGTGTTTTTTTAAAATTTAATTTAATAGAATTTATTTTTAGAGCAGTTTTGGTTCACAAATTGTATATATTTTCACTACTCAAAATACCAAATCAGAAATTATCAAAAGCATATATACTTCAGCACATGCCCTTCGCTTATTCCTAAAATGACCATATTTGTTAATTGTAATATTTTAAAACCCTATCACAGTATCTGAAACTTGTTAACAAATCTTTAGCTAAGCTAAACAAATCATTGCTAAACAAATGTCAGCTAAAATTTAATTTGTAGAAACTCAAATTATCTCTATATTAATAGCACCAGCTTTTGTCACAAATTGGAATTATATAGCTTTGTATCTCCTTAGCTTTAAAATCTTTGTGAACTTTCTTTTCTTCCAATAATGACCTTCTTTTAAATAATTATCCCTTTGGCCCTAGCCAGTTTGGCTCAATGGATAGAGCATTTGCCTGTGGATTGAAGGGTTCTAGGTTTGATTCTGGTCAAGGGCGCATGCCCAGGGTTGTGGGCTCAATCCCCAGAAGGGGGCAGCCAATCAATGATTCTCTTTCATCATTGATGTTTCTATTTCTCTCCCTTCCTCTCTGAAATCAATAAAAATATAATAAAAATAAATTAAATTAATTATTCCTTTGTTCTTAGTTCTTCAAATATTTTCAGAAACACAAAAGGCATTTTATGGTGAGTGTATATTCTACAATAAAATCTGTAGTTTTCTAGGACTGCACCACAGAGAAAAAAAAATCCTAGGACCTTCTATATGATTTAAAGTATAGTCTTCTGGTGTAAGTTTTGAAACAAAGGGCTAAGGGAAAAGCAAAGTTAGAAAAAGCAGGGTAATTTATTTTTCCCTTTAATTCCTGTCAAATAAAACAAGATAGTACCACATTATCAAGCACAACTAGATTCCACACTGATTCTCTTATACTTGTTTTTATTACATGGCAGTACTTTATTTCATTACAAAATTCAAAAACATCCTTTTGAATCAATTACAATACATTCATTGGATTTTCAAAAGTTCTCTAAAAAGTCAGGATCCTTTTCATCTCTAGCTCTACTTTTTTCTGTGTTGACCTCATTATTTCCAATAGGCATCTTAGTGTACCTGGAAGTAAAGCTACATGCACCTCAATTCTTAAAGTTTTATCACCAAAGAGGAAATAATACTTTACCTACAGCTCAAATGAGAAAATATTGTGGAGGGTCACTGAGTAGACAATACTGGCTCTTGTGCCTATAGTACTACCAGGGGAAGGTGATATGACTTGCTAGTGTCTATTATTCATCTAGTCTGACAGTGACAACTAGGAAGGGAGGTGGGTTCATTTGAGATGGTCATGTTCATTTGGAAAATATACTTAGTTAGGAAAAGAAAAGTGAGCTGTTTCCCCCAAAAAACAGTCACTTCAGAGAGAATCAGAGGAGCAGCACACCAATCCACTGAGTTTCTAAAAATGTAAAGCAAACATCCTTCCCTTTCTGATTACTAGTATTTATTTTATTATGTATAAGAACATGTTACATATGGAAATGCCCATTGCTTTAATTAAGTTTACATATAGTTTACAATGCTCCGCAAATCTATAGATTTGGACTAAATAAAGATAATAAATTAGGTTTCCCAGTTGTGTACTTTGGAACATCCAGATGATGGTCTTTCCCTACCTCTTTGTTTAGTTTTCTTAAACTCCCCACCTCCAGCTTGTATCATGTGCATTTCAGAATGCCCCATGGATATTCTTAACCAACTGCCATGATATTCTTCATACAGAGAGTGCAATTTAGCTTTCTTTCCTCCAGTGATGTGTTAATGGATTATTTTTACTTAAATCTCCATAAGGCACAGTCTTTTCTGCGCAGTGGAAGAAAAAAGTAAACCGGAAAACAAAATAAATGCTTGATTTTAATTGTATTCTTTGCACTATTCCCATAGAGATCTAAGTTGCCCTAGGGAGAAAATATTGAGCAAGAAAAAGAATGAACAGCAAATGTTCAAAAAGAACTCTTAGATTTAGAGTGTGAGTCAATTTATTCACCATTATTCTGGGTAGAAGCATGCCAACCAAAATTCCTTTGGTCTTAGACAAAGCAAATGCTCTCTTCTCTGGTCCTATATCCAACATGGTCCCCAGTGTTCTACCTTCCCCAGTGAGTACGGATGGATAGTTAAGCAAATGGGATGTTTTATACTTTTAAAGAAAAATATCTATATTTGAAAGGAAATAGAACGAACTAGATTTCATCGCTCACTTAGATAATCCCTAGTGCAGTTTGCTAGTTAGTGTCCAGCAGCTTGTTTTGGGAGGGTAGGGGCCATCTCTTCAGCTATGAACTTGTGAATTCCAGCTGCAGATATTTTACAGATTCAAGCTAAATGCTTTCATCCTGCTTCAGAACTGCTTCATAGGAAATGAAAACAGAAAGTGGAGCTCCGTTGATATATTTTGATCATTTAGAAGGAAATGAAAAGTCCCTAAAATAAAGAAAAATGTGGTCATTTTGATCAAATCTACACATACTCAGTGACATAAAGGATTGTTACAAATCTTTGGATCACTGAAGTAAAAATGTTGTTTTCTTATAGCCATTAAAACTATGTTTTCAAAGATCATTTAATGATATTGGAAATATTCACTGTATACTTTGAAATGAAAAAAAGCAATGTTAAAATTCTACTAGTGTGGTTATAATTTTAAGAGCTACACAAACATAAATAATGATAAGTAGAAAAATCTACCAACATGTTGCAATTGTTATATCTAGGTGGCAAATTTGAGGATGATTTTAATTTTATTCTAAAACTTATTTTAAGTTTAAGGGAAATTAGGCCATTTAATATTTGTTAAGATCCACTCTTCTAGGGGCTGAACTGAATGAAAAACTTCTATCCTGTGTAAAGTAACCGTGTAGCTGAGCCTTAGATTTACCCAGTAATATTTATGATGAGTCATTACTATTCACCTTAAAATAAATCTGATCAGAAGTTATATTTACAAGGAGCAAAATGTCCTATGAAGATGGTGTTCAGGATTCCCACTAGTTTTAGAAAGGAGCAAAAACAAGCCACTCATTATATTCCTAGTAATGAATTCTAAATTTTCAAAACACAATGTCCTAAAGAAGGAAATAGGAAAAGTTAAAGACAACCTGAGTTCTGGAGCTGTGAATAAGTCATGCTGTTCTTATGCTCACATCTGAAGGTGGGTGGGTCAAGGCCTGAATAACTTAATAATTGTGTGAAAATATTTGGGAAGAAAATATTGACTAATTCCTATTGATAGACCATATGCCAAAGTACCACTTTTGCTATGTTTTGATTTCAATTCAAATAATTAAATAGGATTCTGGCAAAGAGCTTCTTTAAAGACCTTTTTTCAAATCTTAATTATTTTTGTGAAAGGTAAAATTGTTTCTAAACGTTGGATGTTTATTCATTGTGAGAATGTGGGAAGCAACTTGATATTTTTTAATACCTTAATTAAAGATTTTAAAGAAGATAATATTATTGTGTGTTTTATATCCTGTTATATACCATTATAATGATATTGACTAAAGACAAATATTTATCTGGCATTGGGTCAAATATCATGAATAAGTTAAAATGATTTGGTAATTCACTATCTGAATTAATTTCCTGTCGTATTTCTGGTTCAATAGTTGCTCTCCTTTTTTATGATCCAACAGGTAGCAAATTGATTAGACGTGTTGTTTTACTTTATTCTCTCATTACTGGATTAGATAGATGTTTGTGAGCAGTAAAACTGTACCTAAATAAGACACAGATATTGTAATCAAAATAATTGACTCATTAATTTTTGCCTGTTAATATCCCTTATACTTTTTTGTTGAAAGCCAGATATGATGTACTTGGTAGAAGGAAACCTAGTCCATAGGCCCTGAGTGGTATGGTGCCAAGATGTGGGGGAATCATGATTAGGTCTCAGTCTTTAGTGAGCCCGCATCTCAGGACTGGGAACTCCACAGGCCTGCTTCGTTCCCCTCCTTCCTGCTCTCCTCATCCTGAGGTGGGACAGGATGGCTACAGTGGCTGGAGTTGGGTATTTCCCTTCGCTCAGGTTGGTCAGGCTTTAATAAAACCCTAATAGGTTAGGCTCTGGTGAACTAGGTTCTCCTAAGGGCAGGCATTATTAAGAAGACAGAGTACTCTGATTTAATTGAGAATCGTTACTTTTCCTCTCCTCCTGCTAGAAGCCCAAGGGGAATTTTCTCTGATCTTCATTGGGGGAAACTAGTAGAGCTCCTAGAGTAAACTCACAAAAGGGTCTCCCCCGCTTAAAAGCTGTGCCCCCTCTAGAGTTTTTAACTCTCAGACATGTCCCCACAGTGCCTCCAGTGACTTTTCAGTTACAGTTTAGGTTCTCCTACGCTAATAACGGGTCCGGTGTTTTGAGAGACCAGTGGTAGAAGATATGGGAGAGTTTCACCATTTAGTATTTTTACTTTAAAGAAGACCCCCCTTCCCCATTTCCAGTCAAACGCATTGCCTTTTCCACCATTGCCTTCACTGTGTCTGATATCTTGGAGTTGTTCTTTCTGGTGAATTGTTTACCTAATATTTTCCCCATTTTACTAATTTGAAATTATCCAAATAACTTGTTTTTATTTTTATTTTCCTTCCTCATTCCCTTGCTTTCTATCTCCCTCCCTCCCTCCCTTTCTCCCTTTCTTCCCTTCCTTCCCTCCTTCCTGCCTCTCTCACTCCTTTCCTTCTTTCCCTTCTTTCATTATAGTATTTATTCCTAAACATATTTTTATTTATGTTTTGTCATCAAATGGCTAAAACTCTAAGATAAATTAAGACCATTAGCTTGAAAATATCACAAAGAGTTAAAGTAATGTATGCTGATCATGTTATTAAAAAGCAACAGTATCAATAAAAGATCTAAGAATTCCTTTTGAAAAATAACAAAACCTCTTTGAATACAGTAATTTTAATTTTAGATTTCTAATTAACTCTTAATTCTAAAGGTGGTAAAGTGTTTAAAACTTCAAAAAGTAAGGATGCTGTAATTGTATTTCTTTTGAAAATACATAATTAACCTTTAATTCATTAATGAATTTCTATGGCAGAGCTACTCAATACCAAGAATATACTTAGAATCTTTTCTCAAACAAAAGAAAAAAACCATTTTGTTGTAAATAAATCAATATTATATGCTTTTTAAAAATTTTAGTTGTAACTTAATTCATAATATTAGAATATTATGGGTGATATAAGAGGTTAAGTTTATATTTCAGTTTCTTTAGAATTTGAAAAATTTGATTGCTTTCTTTATAAAAGGAAACCCAATTTTCATTCTTTCTGTTCTGGTGATGAAATCTTGAATATTAATAAAGAAGCTATTTTTTTTTCATTTGAGCCACTTCTTTAATAAAATTGCATTGGTTCTCCAACTTAGTCTTATTAGGAACCAAGGTAATATTCATCACCCAGGAGGAAGTGCCAATAAAGCAGCAGATATTGGTTGTTATGTCCCTTGGCAAAATTTCTGTAGATGAAACATTTTTGGCACTCACAGGCTCTGAGGATTGTTCACTTCTCCTTAAATCTTATTTTTTCATGTGTCAAATAGGTCTATGAGTATGCAATACCTGAGCCCTGGGATCAGAGGTTGCCAGTTCCTCCTTAGAAGCATCCTTTGTATATGCCCTTTCCATGGTTTCAGTTACCTACAGTCAACCATTGTCCAAAATTATTAAGTGGGAAAGTTTTAAATTTCGCGCTGTTCCGAGTATTGTGATGAAATCTCAGTCCCACCCAGGATGCGAATCATCCCTTTTCCAGGGTATCTACTCTGCAATGCTTCCCACCCTAGTCACTGAGTGACTGCAATGAGATTGACTGTCTCTGTCTTGCAGTGCTTGTGTTCAAGTAACCCTTATTTTTACTTAATAATGGCCCCAAAGCTCAAGAGTGCTGATGCTGCAATTCTGACATGCCAAAGAGAAGCCATAAAGTGCTCCCCTTAAAGTGCAAAGGTGAAAGTTCTCTACTTAATAAGGAAAGAAAAAAATCATATGCTAAGGTTGCTAAGATCTATGATAAAAAAAATCTATCTGTGACATTGTGAAGAAGGAAAAAGACATTCATACTGGTTTTACTGCAGTATTTCAAACTGCAAAAGTTACATCCACAGGGGTGTGATAAGTGCTTAGTTAATATCAAAAGGCATTATATTTGTGGGATGGAAGATATGAGCAAAAAACATTTCCCAACTGACAGCAATGTGTTGCACCAGAAAATATTGAGCCTATACAAAGACTTCATCAAGGGGTCTTTTCAAATGAGTGATACAAAACCATTTACTGCAAGTAAGGGATAATT
>NW_005875241.1:6937-13619 GCF_000147115.1 Myotis lucifugus | reverse complement strand
GCTCAATGCAGGAGCTTCTCCCTGGCTCATGAGTGCAGCGGTGGTGGCAGGAACCTCTTCTCCCTCCATGGCAGACACAGCGCTAAGGAGCAGCAAGCCAAGCAATAAGGAGCAACTAGCAGGCAAGAAGTAAGGAGCGAGGAGTCCCATACTACGAGAGGGTGCAGGCCGGGCTGAAAGACACTCCCCCCTCACCCCCCAGTGCATGAATTTCATGTACTGGGCCTCTAGTTCTGTTATAATATTCCCAAACCCATTATGGTGATGGGTGAAATAATTCATTTTCAATTTAGTTCAGGGATCTTTAAGTAGCTTATAATAATTTATTTTCCCCTCCAGGTCAACTACAGGTATAGAAGAAAATGTGATCAATAGCTGGGATACTAGTACAATAGATATAACAAGCCATTCCTTCTTGTTTTTTGTTTTTCTAAAATAGTTTCTGTATGACACATAATTTACTAGAGAAAAAATTTTAAACTGCCAAGTAATTATGACATAAAACATATGGAAACTACATTAAATTTAAATAATAAAACTGCTGTCAGCCAGCTGCTTTCATTCATATTTTGACATTATTAGTTTTCGGATAGTAAACGTTCATTCATTTTTAAAATACTTTCTAATTTGTTCCTTTTTTTAAAGATTTTATTTATTTACTGTGTTTAGAGAGATAAGGAGGAGAGGGAGAGAGACAGAAACATCAATTTGTTGTTCAACTTATTTATGCACCCATTGGTTGATTCTTGTATGTGCCCTGGCAGGGGATCAAACACAAAACCTTGGTGTATCTGGACAACACTCTATGCACCCATTGGTTGATTCTTGTATGTGCCCTGGCAGGGGATCAAACACAAAACTTTGGTGTATCTGGACAACACTCTAACCAACTGAGCAATCTGTTCAGTGCCGCTAATTTGTTTCTTATTCCAATTAAATGATAAAGCATGTGTACACAGTTGAATATAATGCAATAATTTTAAGAAAATTTTTATAGCTAAAAAGCATTTTTATATATGTAAATGGCAAATGGCAAAATACTTCTCTAGCTTTACTATATTACCTCAATCTAAGTAGATGATCAAATATGAGATTAATTTCAGTTATTTATAATGTAATAAAAATAATATACTTATGAAAAAAAATTTACAAACATATAATTCTGGAATCTCATTAATTTAGTCCCTGACATAACTCACTCAATTAGCTTATGACACTATAGGACAAAAAGTACTAGAACATTCTGGCCCTGGCCAGTGTGGCTCAGTTGGCTAGCACATCTTCCTGTGCACTGAAGAGTCACGGGTTTAATTCCTGATCAGGGCACATACCCAGGCTGTGGGTTAAATCTCTGGTCAGATCTCAAATGGTAGGCAACCAATGGATACTTCTCTCACATCAATGTTTCTCTCTCTCCTTCTCCCTTCCTCTCTCTCTAGAATCAATGAAGAACATTCTCAGGTGAGGATTTTAAAAAAATAGAATCATGTGTTACTCAGAGAGAAAAAAATTTTAAATTTCCATTTGGAATATGACAATTTTAGTTCTGAAGACATTAAAGTTTATAGCTTTATGTAACCGAATAGCTTTTAAATGACAAAAAATTTTAAAAATACAAAATTATTATAAATACACTAATATTTAATACTCAACTCATATTTTAATAATTTTTTAAATTACATAGCACAAAGAAATGTTAAAATGGCAAGTTAGAACATCAGGGTGAGAGATGAGAGAGCTTAAAAATATTAATTTAATTTAATTTAATTTTTGTCAGCATCAGTTATCCCCTCTATGCCCTCCTCCATGTCCACCCATACCCTCTCCCCCCAAACTTCCACAATAACCACACTGTTGTCCATGTCCATGAGTTCTTTCTTTTTTTTTTCTTTTTCACTTAATCTTCCCACCCTCCAGCATTCCTCCTCCTGCCCCCAGTTGTCTGCCTGCTCTCTATCTACCAGTCTGTCTCTATTTTGCTTGGCAGTAATTAGACCGGACGTCTTCTGGATGTCATTCTGGACATCCTTCCTGACGAAGGCATGGCCTGAGGGAAGCCATCCCAGGTCTCGGGTGCCTGCTGGTGGCCGGAGGAGAGAACCCCGGGTCTCGGATGCCGGAGGGAAGCCTGTGCCGACAACAAGGGGAAGGAAGGCCTACTCTTGCACTAATTTTCATGCATCAGGCCTCTAGTATAAGATAATTGACTTAATAATAATAATAACCTTTAAAAATGCAGTTGATCTTGTTTGAAACACATCTCGAAAGAAATTTTAAAGATCTGGGTCCCATTAACCAATGATGCCTAAATGCACCTACATCATGCATATGAGATAGTTATATAAACATTTCAGTGACAAGAAGCCGCCACACCTATTGGCTTTTATAAAATCCATCTTTTTACCATAATCTATCTTTGTACTCTTCCTTGTGCAGCTTCATTGTGCCTTTTAGAGCCACACAGAAGCATGACCATGACATTATTTCTGGTCCCAAATAACAGAGAAAATACTAAGCTGAATTCTGTAAAAAAGTAAAAATCATCCAACAACTGCCTTTAAAAAGTGTATCAAACTAGCCAAAGTTTTTATCAATATTTTATTTAATGCACAGAGTTATGATATATCTTAAAGCATGTGACATTTTACATGGATACAATGGCTGGAGAGAACACCATGTCTTTATTTTCCATCTTATACATCTCTCTAAATTTATATGTGCCTTTTTAGTCCTTGACAAAATATATAATTTAACCTTATTGATATTAATGAAATAAAAGTTATTTTAAGAGAAATGTAAAAAAAGAGAAACTAAAACAAGTATTAAAAAGTAGCTAGCAAAATGAATGACATTAACTAGGAGAGAAGCATTACAAAACAAAACAAAATGGTTTTATTCCAGGAAGAAAAAAAAAAATTCTTCCTGGTTCATTTGAGTAGAAATATATGTAGAAATGAAGAGGTACTGATTGATTGTGATAAACATCAGTGAAGAATTTTGTTGTTTAGTTTTTCTATTTATTCTATTGATTTGCAAATGCTAGTCATTTTTTTTTGTATTATTGGTTTATAATGACATCCATTTTTTTTAGGTCATGATAGTCTAATAAAATTAGTAAATATGAAAAAAGGATGATTGCCTCGTGTGTCAGGTTTAACATTTAGTAATTAAAGTAATTAAAAGACAAGTATAATTTAATATTTTTTTAAAGGGTCATCTTGGACAAATTACTTAATCTCTGTGTGACTTGGTTTCCTCAGAAGTAATAACCTGAGCATAATAATGCAGCATAACACTGTTAGGAGAATTAAATGAGTTAATATTTACAAAGCTTAGAATAGTGCATGACATTTATAAACTATGTAAGTGCTATTAAATAAGTTAATATATTAATTAAAACAATATATGTATAAATTCAACAAATAATAATCCAGTGCCAACAACATAAAATGTTGTGCTAAGCACAAGAAATTGAAAAAGAAAGACAAATTTGATAGAAAATATTTTCCTCAAATAATGTCTTCACCCTGGCTAGGTGGTTCAATTGGTCGGAGCATTATTCCATACACCAAAAGGTTGCAGGTTCAGTCCCTAGTTGGGGCGCATATGGGAGGCAACTAATTGAAGTTTCTCTCTCTTCCTCTCTTTCTCTTTCCTTCCCTCTCTCTTTAAAAATATAGAAACATATCCTCAGGTGATGATTTTAAAAAAAGTGTCTTCAATGTCTTGTGAGCGATAGCATAGTGTACAGGCAATTATATTTTTATGCATAAGTGTCATAATAAAGGTGTTCAAATATTTTAGTAGTGCATGAGACTAAGTCGGTCTACAAGTACACTTATTTTCCCATCAATTATGAGAATCCTTTAATTTCAGATTTGAGAATCTTCATGAATCTTCATTATGTATTCCTCTAAAAAGCAACAAAAAGAAAAGCGGGCTCCTTCACAGTTTGCAGCATGCTTTCCTACACTTTTTCTACTTAGAACTTCTCTGTGAAGTTTGTGCTGTCAATGTTTGTTTTATAAGCAACTATGGTTTAGAAATACAAATAGCCTGCTCTGTCCCAGATGTGAAAGTCAGGTTTCTAGACTCTCTGTTCAGAGATCTTTCTTTTGAATGTGTGTGATAAAATTACTGTTTGAATTCCATGTGACATATTAATTTTTTTAAATATTTAATATGTTAATATTGAAGTATTAATATTGGCTTTGCATTAATCAAACCTAAATTTATTTTCAATTTGATAGTGTAAAGCAACTATCATAGTTGGTTCTACTTTCTAAATCAAAGATAATGCATTTCACTTCCAAAATATTCAAGTCTCCAGTATTTTTTTACTACTTACTAATTACTATCCTATATGATAAAAGCCTAATATGCAAATTGTCCCCTTGACTGGGAGTTCCACCAGGGGGCAGGGCCGGCCAGCCAACTGCAGGAAGGAAGGCCCCGGCTGGCAGCCAGCAGCCGGCAGCCACCAGGGACCCTACCTGTGCACGAATTTCATGCACTGGGCCTCTAGTATAAGTATTACAGATTTAAAAGGCAATATTTGTTGTAAAATAGACTCAAATCTAGCAGAAGAAAAAATATAACACTGCCTTCAGAAATAATAAGCAGATAATCACCTTATGATTAGGTACAGTGAGGAAAATCTAAAATCATAAATTTCATGGAACAATTTATATTGTTATAGACCTCCTCCCCAACCACTCCCCCAACTTACTCATAGGAGAGATATTTACTTTTCATTGTTTATTTTCCTGGTGCCCAAAATTATTCTACCTGTTTTACATTTAAACATTGACTACTTAAAACAATCTTACAAAGCAAGTGCTATTGTCCTTATTTTATCGAGGATACTTGATTTCAATAAAATTACCAATATGGTCTCCACTCTTCAGGCTGCTAAGCAGAGATACATTAAATTTCAAAGTTTTTGATTTCTCTTTCAATCTTCTTCCGTGGAAAGGGTAAAGTAAAATTTAATAGTGGACACTATAGCATTTTTACAGTGTTATTAAATGATTTATGCTATAGAATAAATTCAAGTGAAGTCCTTTAATCATCTAAAAACAGAAATCTTCCAAAAGGTGATGTTGGCAGAGACAGTTGAAGGTTGGCACCATGCCTTTTATCTGTGTGTGAGAGCTACTTTCACAACAATGGTGGTGGCCCTGCAGTCATTTTCAGCGGTCTGACAAATTGTATTTATATTACACTATAAAGCACACAGTGGTACTGTGCTGCACTGGTGAGCTGAAACACTTCACTCATCTAATCAAGGCTGTCCCAACTCATCTGAAAAATAGCATAGTGTGTTCGATGCACACAGAAGGATTGTCAAACCAGATGCAAATATTACAATAGGAATTCTTGACTTGACAGGTTGTCTGCACAAGGGATGAGATATTATGACTCACTAGAGAGCAATAAACAGCAGAGAGATAAAATAACAACACTCAATCAAGGGGAGCAGTTTCTCCAGAGATTTTTATGTATTTATTTTGTATTAAGATCCTCTGGCTCTTGAGTAACACATGAAGTTTGAAAACAATCAACTTTCTTGAGTCTTATTTTTTAGTTTCACAAACCAGTGACTGATGAGGTAAATAGATGTGATGAAACATGAAAGGATCCTCTCATAAGATATATAAATTGATATAGCTCAGTTGATCAAGCACCTAACCTTCCCCTTTCCTTTGGACCCTGGGCTTCTTCCTGTACAATCTGGCCTCAAAGGGTGAGTGCCCCAGCCACCTCTCTAAGCTCTGTCCACCACCACTGTCATCAGCAGGTCCTTGCATGGGCAGTACAACACTTGGGGAGGACTCAGGGCCATTTGAGCAGGGAAATCCCAGCACTCTGGTGCAGGAGGCACTGGCTTCTGGTTACTAGGAACCCTTAACTCTGGAACTTTTGCCTTGAGAAAAGAGGCACAGGCAGAGAAAGGATATAACTCAATCCTTTCACATGCAGAATCCAAGGCAAGATCCCTGACTGCCTAGATCTAAGGGGCTGGTATTAAGAAACTGATTCAGGTTTTGTGAGGCCCGAAGTTTAAAAAGTCTGGAGGTGTCATTAATGAAAATCAACATTAGTAAGCAGCTGGCTGGCCAATCTTGATCCTCTAGATTTCACTTCCTTTTTCCAGACATAAATCAGATCTGTCCATTGTGTTTCCAACTGCAGAGAATACATCTGAAACTCTCTGAATGATTTCCCCAAAGACTCTGCATTAGGCTTGAGATTAGAAGATTACTCTTCCCAGCTCCAACTCCTCCTCCAAAAGCTGTTCAGTGGACTGACATTTAGGCAACAGCTCTCTGCACAGAAGTCTTTCCACATAATTCTCCTGACAGCTGTTTCTACCCTTAAATTGACCAATTCATAAAACAGGTACC
The DNA here is from genome assembly GCF_000147115.1 of Myotis lucifugus. Taxonomy (NCBI): domain Eukaryota; kingdom Metazoa; phylum Chordata; class Mammalia; order Chiroptera; family Vespertilionidae; genus Myotis; species Myotis lucifugus. The sequence goes on along the minus strand of NW_005875241.1, from coordinate 7,212 downwards.
ATTTCTTTAAAAACTTGCATGGGAAGAGGGCTGTTTCATATTCATAGTAGTATGTATCAGATATTTATCAAATCCATGCCTCTATTTCTTTTGTTTTAAATAAATTTTTTTCGATTAAAAGTCACAACTTATTAAGATATATCCCACAACCTGGAAGGAAGTTTTGCAATGCACATAGCAACTCAAGTTTAGAGATCAGAATATAAAAAAGAACTTCTCCTAATAGATATAAAGAAAAGACAAATTGCCAATAAAGAACTAAAAGAGATGGATAG
>NW_005875241.1:0-6067 GCF_000147115.1 Myotis lucifugus | reverse complement strand
GTCATTAAAGGTGTCAAGCAGGGAGTGGGCAAATTCATTTTCAGTGTACCAAGCACTGGATACCAGTAGTGTAAGGGCAGGGTTAGATGAAGATGGTCTTTATGACCTCTCTTCCACACACAAAGGCCCTGTGGTTCCATGATCCAGTGACGTTGCAAAGCATGATCCAAAGAGGACAGGACTGAATAAATAACCAAATGGTGACGCATCCATGCCATACAACACTGCTCACTAATAAAAGGGCACGGACCCTGGCACATGCAACAACACGGATAAATCTCAAAAAACATGCTGCATGAAAGAAGCCTTGAATGAGGGGCCTCAAACTGATTCCATTTATGTCATGCTTCAATTTCTGACTTTTTTAAATGGGAGAGTTTTAAGGTACCAAGTAATGGAAGATAAATAAAGGCTAAAGACTAAGCGAAGAAGAAAATTTATTAGTAAATAATCATAAGAATTTCAATAAGAACCTAAGTGGAATTTACTGATACTCATGTGGATTTTCAGTGAGAATCAATGGCAATGATTCAGAAAGGAATTTTGCGGAAGTACATTTGTAGGTTTCACACTTACATAGTTCCATTGATAATATTCAATATAAATTAAAATAATACCAAAGGTCTCCCTTGCCTAGACTATTACTAACTCAAAATAACATGATAGGATTGTCATAATATTACATTATTTCATCATAATTACAATTAGTAATATACATATTTCTTCTCCAATCTTAATGCAATTACTTGGTAATATATAGAAAGTTTTATAACCATATTTAATTTGCCTAGGTTCTGAAATGCATATTGGCTCAGTTCCCTTTTCACATTTCACCATGTCCAATGTCAGTACCCTAATCAATGCTACTGTCAGAAACCACTGAAATGGTCTCACTATAGACACCAGTAGTGTGCTGGAAAATGGATAATGGCCAGCTCTTTGGGAGAAGGGAAAATCCTGATTTGCAAGATCTACCCATTGCTATGGTGTAAATACACCCACCATGGCTAATTTCAAGCTTCCAATGGAAGATCACTGAACCTGGAGTTGGGAAGAAATGATAACAAATTGACTCTTTCAAAACACTGTCTTCACACCACTCCCCTCACCACACCCAATATATTATTCATAAGAATACAGGATGAGGTTTTTAAAAGATCACACCATCTGGGGCCTGGTTAAAAATAAATTTTTCAATTCTTTTTACTTCTCCCAAACCTTCTTTCAATTTTTTCCTGCTCCCAGTCTTTACAGAGTATTTGGACAAGCCGTTATCTGTGCTGGAAAATTCTTCCTTTGCCTTTTCACACAATTGACTGATATCCTTCAGATCTTAGCTCAAGAATTAGTTCCTCAGAGAACTTTTCCCTGATGTCCTTGGTTATGTTAAAGCCCCATATTAAAGCCCTTATAACAGGATTCTACCTCAACATTATAGCTACTGTTATATCTACAGTCTTGTATTTCTTGATGCAATCAATTAATGTGTGTCTCCCTGACTATACTCTTAAGTTTATGAGACAGCACTTGGTTTTCAACACCAAATCCCCAGCCCTGAGCACAGTGCCAAGAACAAAGCAAATACTCAAGAATTAGATGAGTAAATGTGTACTTAAAATCATAAATAAATATGTTCCCCTGAAATGTGTAGAGTTGAAGATTAAATGATAAGAGGAGTCTTTGATGTGTCTTCCGTAGGGCTACAGAGTTTGTGTAACAACTTTATAGATGACATTAGAAAGTACTTAAGCTTTTCCAAATTTAATAATACATTATTCATTCAGATAAAATAAAAAGAGCTGACAGAACTTTAAATGTTTGTTCTTAAGAACCTATCCAAGTAAAATAGGTTACTTTTAGCCCTTCTTAAAAATATGACATTCTATACTAAATGATGGCATTTTCACCATTTCAGAAGCAGCTCAATCTTTGTCAACAAATGAAGCACTACAAGGAGGCCTTGAACCTGGAGTGCATACAGCTTATTTAGCTAATGCATCATTTCAACAATTTGAAACAATAAACCAAATGTCTTAGGAAGTTTAGATTTCTCTATATAAAATAAAAAACATGGAAATTGACAAAAGTAATAGAATAATTTATCTCTCTCATATTCACCTCTATATTTCTAAATTTACAATGACTATAAAATGCCTTTATTTCAGATGTTGAGTCAAGATATATATAAACAGAGTACATGCATTTCAACAAACAGTTCTAATAAAAACACAAAATAAAATTCAAAACTAATCATGAATGTGGTTTCTATTGTCCTCTTCAGAGTTTGAATTTTATGTACATTTCATAAGCTGCTCAAAGCACATAATTGTGATTTGAGAAATGTATAAGTTTGAGTAACATGAGAGTGTGGCTGGATATGTGGACCTATTTTTAGCATTAGGATTTTATAATTTTATAAAGCTCTGAATTCACAGCTTTTTTTTATCCCAACATCCCATGCTTATAACAAATAATTGAAAACTGTATACTCTTTTTGGATCACAAAGATTTTTTTCTAGCAAATTTAACCTTTCCAAGGTATTCTGAGCTACCTATCAGACCAGACTAAAAAGTAAAGTAAAATCTGTACCTTTGTTTTCTGAATGAAGATGATCTTTAGATATATCAACAAGAGGACAGGTCCGCCTACTCCCACTATAGTGCTCGGAATGCAGCTTTCCTTCCTAAAAGATTTAGATATTTTCTCCCTATAGCTTGCTATGCTGAAAAATATATATTTCACTCCTAACTGAAATGCATTATTCTTCCTTTATTCCTTAGAGAAAATGTCTACAAAATTATAAATACGTGAGAATATTTAAAAACTATTTGTAAAAATTAGAATATTTTCCCCCAGACTATGACTAAAAGTTGGTAAGGTTATATAAAATATTTCAGTCATAAAATATTTCTGACATTCTAAAATTATATATCAATACAATGGTATAATTAAGACCAATATTCAGAGTTTGTTTTCATGAATTTATATCAATATATCAATAAGTGTGACCTAACGTTAAATAATCATATGTCCAACCCAAATCCATACCTTACATTAGATAAATAGCATCTGTTGCCTTTATACCACCATTGATCTCTTAGGTGCATATTTTACCTCTTTACCTAGATTATGACATCCTCAAAGATACATTATCTTACATATTTTTTCTTATGTAAACTCTTATGTATTCAGAAGCTCCTATACTGAGATTACTGCACTTCTTAGCAACAGATGTGCTGAGATTTGAATTATATGACTCTATGAGTCCTATGTTTCAAAGACTCAATGGATTTTTATGCATTTATCATGCACAGCCTGTACAATTAAAGGTAAAATTTACATAGAGAAATAATTCCATCATGAATTTAAAGGAAATACTACTTATTCAAAGATAATGTCTCAAATTACAGCATTCTAATATCTTACTACAAACATAGTTTGAATGATTATAAAAGTAGTGTTTATGAAACTACATTTCATTTTCAAAATTTAGCTATCAGCTCTTAAAGTGTGTATACATTTTTGGGGACACTATATATAATACATTTGAGTTTTCAAATATAATTCAATTGGTGTATATGAGATGTAATTTTCCTCCCATTAGACAAAAAAAAAAAGGTTTTTGGAACCTAAAGATTAGACTATATTAAGAACAGTTAAATTGTTTTCACTTTTAGGTTGTATTAAAACTGAATTACAATCATTACTTTCTGAATTGGTTAATACTTCTCTCATAATAATTATATTAACACTATTTTCATTCAATCAAATATATACATTGCTCCATTTGAACTCAACATTCTTAGATGTAACATTAAGGGATTTTCTAAATGATTTCAGAAAGAGTAGCAGGCACTTTCATTCCAGAGAACTCTGTCTTCAGGAGTTTATTCAGTAGAAAGGCATCAAGAAACAAACATTATTGTACAGTGTTATCAATGGGGAAAAATAACAGGTGCTTTAAGGTAACGCTTCCTCACTGATGAACTGGTCAGCCAGCAATCCTTGGCAACATCATTCATCACCTCATTTCCAAACTTCAAGCAGGTATGGCACTACTTTCACTGGAAAATCATCAGTAGTTTTTCCTTTTTCACTTATTTAATGCATACCCAGAAATAATCCTAGTTTATTTGATATTTCAAGCCCATATAGCTCACATTTGTGGCCATGGATTTAGTGGTCTCTTGTCATTATAATAAAGAAAAGAACTATCACTTATTCAATATAAGATCAAACTTAAATATAAATTAAATTATAAAAAGCAGACCAACTTTAAGCTAGGAAGTTTATATTAAAATCTGATCATATTTTAGAGCATTAAATCCTACAACTACAAAATAAGCAATCTAAGAACAGTGCACCCACATTTCCAGGTAAGGAAACAGGCTACTTACCCGAGTTCCTAAGATAAAGGAACAACACGACCCTTGGATGGGATATAGTTCAAACACACAAAGTTGAAAGCCACAGAAGTTATTGATGAGACAGTAGATTGATTTTTAATGTGCAAAATTTACTTCTGCACTCTCCATATGACAGTATTGACACATTCATTATAAACCGCAACTTCTAAGCAATCTAATTCAGTTATCTACAAGTTTTACAAAGCTCTAGAAGTCAAATGAACAACTTACTGTTTGGAAGGTTCAGGGAATTTTAGCTCTTCTCCTTTCCTCATTTCTATTGTTGGTTCCATAGGAGTGAGCACTACGGCAGCACATGAGACTACAGAGTTGTACGATTCCTCCCGGCAAACTGTTGTTATTGAAAGAATTCATTGTAAATGTCAAAGTTATTTATTAACTAGTCTCACTTTCCCTTTTCCTACTTTTTCTTTTCAGTCAAATTAAAGAGATAACTAAACTAAAACATTAATTATAATTACATTATCCTTAATTATCATTTTCTAAACTAAGTCATCACTCACTAGGCGTTGCCAACATTTTACAGTCCTTCATTTAAAAAAAAGCTTTTCATTGAAGAATGAGAAGAACACAAATCATACACAGCTAAATTAATCTTTGCAACATGAGAACATCTGTTTAATCAGCATTACAATCAATAAATAGGGCATTACCAGCACCCTAAAAATCCTGTGGTACCCCTTCTAATCACTATTATAGCCTCCAAACTTAGCCATTATAATTACTTATATAACCACAGATTAGTTTATCTACTTCTAACCTTAATATAAATTACATCATACTCTTTTGTTGGTGTACTCTTTCATGTGGCTTATTTCAATTTGTTCATTCTTATACTTTCCAGTGAATGCTATATATATAATATATGTATATATATATGAATATACATGGTGGGGCAAAAGTATGTATAGAGTTGTAAGCATGCAAAACAGATCTTATTATAGTTATTATTATTATTATTACTACAAAACAGCTATAGTTCAGGTTTATTAGGCTGAATTTAATTTGTTTGCCTTATGGAGCACATATTAGAAATTAAATGACTTACCTTCTATGAAATATATTTTCTACATAATTCTTTTTTATTGTCTAAAGTTTTACATATGTTTCCTTTTCCCCCAATTATTTTCCATGTGAACAGCTACAGAAATACTTTTGCCTGACCCAATCTGCGCACGCACACACACACACACACACACACACACACACACTCATTTTATTGGTAATAGACATTTGGATTGTTTCTGGTCTGGGGCTATTTCAAAATATCTATAAACTTCCTTGTACTGTTTTGATGCATACATAAATTTATAGTGCAAAAATACTTATGAATTGCTCCTAAGGTATATTCATATATTTTATGTTCGTTAAGTTTTTCTCAACTGATTGTACTAACTTGCATTCCCCAAAATAGAATAAGAATTTCAGCAGTTCTGCATCTGTACCAACACTTGGTTTTGTCAGGTTTTTTTTCTTTTTAAAAATTTAATATTGTATTAATTTTATTGCTATATCCAAATATAGCATCTTAAAACAATATACATTTAATATCATAGATCTTCATGTTAGCAGTCTAGGAAGGCTCCATTGTGTTCTCTGATTAAAGTCCCTCCAGGCCATTGTCAAGATGGTAGCCAAT
>NW_005875240.1:6772-13154 GCF_000147115.1 Myotis lucifugus | reverse complement strand
CGAGGCTCCGCTAAGGAGAGGACGTGGGGCAGTCTCTGGTCGCTCAGAGCCCACCGGGAGGGGGAGGGGAGATTTCCAGGGAGGCGAGGCTCCCCGGGGGAGCTGGACAGGGACCCTACTCCTTAGGGCTGGGGCTGGCCAGGTGGAGAGAACCCCACGGGGGCTGGGAGAGGAGCGCTCACCCTCCTCATGTTACAGAAAATGATGAGGAGCAGGACCCAGAAGAAGACGGCGATGACCCCGGTGCCGACAAGGATCACGATCTCCATGCTGCCCCGGTCCTCGGAGCCTGCGAGGCAGAAACAGCCGTGTGCGTGCGCTCGGAGGGTGCGCCCCGAGAGCGCCCCTTCTGCTGGCCGCGAGAAGCCGCCAGGTGCGGGGCGGGGACGGGAGCGGGGGGAGGGGGGTGAGGCGAGGCGGACCTTCCACGGCCACGCTGGCGGAGGAGTTGACGCAGCCCTTGGCGTTGCACACGCTGCACAGGTAGCGGCCGGCGTCCTCCTCGCGCACGCGCTGGATGCTCAGCTTCTGGTTCGAGTCGGCCAGATCGATCCCTGCAGGGAGGCGGGGGCAGGTTCAGGTCTGGATGGGCCTGGGGCCTGGGCCTCCCGGGCCTCCGCACCCGCTCGCTCTGCGCCCGGGCCCTTCCCTACCGGACTTTTCCTCCAGCGGCCGCTCGTCCTTGTACCACATGATGCTGGGCACGTGCGTCCCGGCCACGGGGCACCGCATCTCCAGGGAGTCGCTCACGTTCACCAGGAGGTCGGTCAAGTTCTGCGTAAGCCGGGGGGCTTCCAGGGCTGCGGGCAGGAGTCAGGAAGGAGCAGAGTGGAGGGCAAGAGCCCAGGGCACGGGGAAGGGGCTCTCCAGAGAGGAGAGGGTGGCGGGAAGCTGGAGGAGGGGCAGGTGGGGAGGGGGCACGCCCGCAGACCCAGGCCCTGTGGCTCACCTTGCACTGACAGGTACTTCTTGTGGCAGTGCTTGTCCTGGCTGTGCCGGTCCTGCACCTCGCACACGTAGTCGCCCTCGTGCTCGGGTGTCACGTGGGGGATGGTCAGGCTGAGCGTGGCGTGGCGAGCCCCCGGCGCTGCCTCTTCCAAGGTGGCGGCCAGCGGCGTGGCGAACAGGTGCACGTTCTTGCAGTCGAGCAGCAGCGGGTTCCCGTGGGCATCGTGCAGCGTGGACAGGTTGAGGCGGTACCAGCGCAGATGCTCGTACGTGTAGTTGTCAGCCTGGCAGCTCAGGCGCACGGCCTGGCCCTCCAGGGGCTCCTCCGAGGGCTCGGACTCGATGCTGAAGCCGTCGGGGATGGCTGCAGCGGAAGCAGGAGCCGCTGTGACACTGCACAGACACTGACTCACCTGCCAGTGCTTGCTCTTCCTGGCCCACTGGCCGCTGGACTCACTCAGCTCTCAGCCAACAGGTAGGTCTGGGCCAGGGACACCCCCGGAGTCCTCTTCACCCCTTCACTCCCCCTCACTGACCACTGACCACTGGGGCCGATCCACAGAAGTCAGCCCCACGGGCTCTCCTCCTGCCTCCTTCCAGCTCTCTCCTGGTCGTGCCCCAATCCGGCTGCTGTCCCCCCTCTCCCGTAGCCCCATCATCAGTGATTCCTTGTCACCAGACTCAGTGGGGGCCGGAGTCCCATCCTGCCTCGCTGTTGACCACACCCCACCTCTGTCAGCAGTAGCTTTCTTGCTCTGACTGCCTCTGGCCACTCGTTGTCAGGCTCCTGAGGGCTCCCCCACCAAAGTGTTCTCTCTGGCCCATCTCTCTCCCAGGTCCCCCCACATACACACACACCCCTGGGCCCAGGGACTTCCTTTCACGGGTCCTCAGCTTTCCTGAGGTCACTGACACGTTTGAGAATCCAAGGGAGCTATGGAGCTTCTCCCCAGAGAGAAACACACCCCTGAGCCACCTCTTCAGATCCAGGGCTCGGGAAGGGGTTGGAGGGAGGCAGTTAGGTGGGGCTTCGGGGAGCAGGACAGCCCCCTGGTCAGGGTGCCTCCGGGGCTGAGGGCAGAGGGTGCTGCCCCGTCCAGCGGACCAGCATGGTCCTCCAAATCTCGCCCTGTTGCCCAGGCCAGGGGGTATCTCCCCGGGGTGCTCCACCAGGACCTCAGGGGGCCCCAACCTGGTCCCCTCCTCCTCTCCGGGCTTGTTCTCCTCTCCTGCCCACCTGGTCCCTGACCACCAGGCCCACCCAAGTCACTCACTGGTCACATAGAAGTAGATGAGCCGCTCGTCCTGGCCCACCTTGTTGAAGACCATGCATTTGTACATGGCAGACACGTTGGCATCCTGGATCACCAGCTTGCTCACCGTCTGGGCAAAGCACAGGCAACGGATCTGTTTCCTGCCTGAGTTCCCCACCCGACCTTCCCTTACGCTGTACCCACCAGAGTAATGGGGGACACTGAGGCTCTGAGCTGAGGTGACAGAGTGCAGAGACAAGACCGGGGATGGGAGGCACGGAAGTGAAAGTAAGGCCTTCAGGCAGCAGAGGGAGGGGGCTCCTCGGGAAAGTCAGGGGACCGGGCTGAGGAAGCTGCAGCAGCAGTGGCTGGGGTCAGAGGGTGGCATAGGCAGGGCCAGAAAGGCTTCTGGCGGTGGATGTGCCATTTCAGGAGGGGCCGGGGGCCTAGTGCTGCCAGGCCGGGCCAGGCCAGGGCCAGGATTCAGACCGGGGCCACGTCAAGGGTCAGGCTGTGGCCTAAGATGAGCAGCAGGTCACGGTGTGAGATCCTCGTGACAAGTGCACCGTTGCCCAGGGCTGCCCCCCTCTCCCAGGGCCCTGGGGTAGTGGCAAGGGGAGGGGCTGGTCCTAGACACCCAGAAGGATGCTGGCCTTGGGGAGTAGGAAGCTGGGAGGCAGGGTAGGCCACAAGCCCTGCCTACCATCCAAAGACCCCCCCTCCTTTAAGCTGGGCACTTCCTGGCCAGGCCTGGAACAGGAAGAGGCTCTGGAGGTGTGTAGGAAAACAGGAAGTGACCGTAGGAAGTGGGTGCCTTTGTTCAGTCCCCTCCCCTGCCTGGCCGCTTCTCAGCATTGCCCCCAGGCTGGGCCAGTGGCTCAGCCGCCTTTGGTGGGACCAGGCCAGCCCCCCAGCCTGGAGCCAGTGGGCAGCTGGACCCATGGCCTGGCCGGGCAGCCTGAATCTTATCTTACTCATTCGGGCAGTGTCCGGAGGTCCTGCCCCCACCCCCCACCCCCACATGCAGGCAGGGGAGCTGAGGCCCAGACACTGCAGAGAGGTCACCCCTCAGCTGCTGCCTCCAGAGCCCTGCAGGCCTGGTGGGCACCCAGAGGCCAGAGAGGGCCTCCCTCCCTCCTCCTCTCGGCCAGTGAGTGGCGCGGCTGGCCCCTACCTTATTCCTCCCCTCCACACACTCCGTCCAGGTGTCCAGGCTCTCGATGGGGTTCACGGCGTCCTGCGTGGTCACCTCCCTCCAGTCCCGGCACTGCGGCATGCGGTCCCGCTGTTGCCGCCGGCTGCTGGGGACGAGGGTTGACAAGGGCCCGTCAGAGGTCTGGGCGGGGAGGGCCCCCAAGGGGGTAAGGCTGAGCCTCTGTCATATTCAGGGTCACCTCCTACACTGCGTGGGTGAGGCTGGCCTTTGGCTGGGGTGAGCAAGAGGGCAGAAGCCTTTGTTGCTGGAATACTGTCTCCCGCTCTTTTTTATTTTTATTGATTTCACAGAGGAAGGGAGAGGGAGAGAGAGATAAAAACATCAATGATGAGAATCACTGATTGCCTGTCCTGCACGGCCCCCACTGGGGATCGAGCTCACAACCCAGGCTTGTGCCCTTGACAGGAATCGAACCCAGGACCCTTCAGTCTGCAGGCCGACGATCTATCCACTGAGCACACCAGCCAGGGATGTCTCCCACTCTTTATGTTCAGGGCCCTGTGGGGACTGCCAGACACAGCCTTCGGCGGCTCTGTGCTCGCCCTCCAGCATGCTGTGCCCACCGCTCCCCACTCGCAAGCACCCCTCCTGCAAAGCCCACCCATATCCCCAAGGGCAGCAGTCAGCACTCCTGCTCCAGGAAGCCCCCCCCCCCCCCGTCTTTCAAAACTGCAGCCCCTCCTGGGGCCAAGTGGCATCTGGGTCTCCCACTAAGACCTGGGGCCCCACGGAAGCTCTTGTCTGCCCTGGCAGAACAGAATGGCCCTGGGGCCCTGTCAGTCCGTACAGAACATAATGGTGAAGCGTCAGAGGGGAGCAAATCCGGGAGGTGCCAGCAGTGACCCTCGGCCTGTGTTCTAGAAGAATCTATGAGCCTTGGACATTGTGGGTGGCTCAAGGCCCACAGGCCACCCCTTGAGCCTCCCACACTGACCTGCTGAGCTCACAGCCTATGGGGGCTGCTGCCTGTCTTGGGCTTCAGCACCTGTCCTTCCCAGCTGCGACCTTCCACCTCACAAGGATCTCTTGCTAAATGGTCAATCTGACCTGACACCCCCTGCTCAGCACCCTTCCCTGGCTCTAGGGCAGCGGTTCTCAACCTGTGGGTCGCGACCCCTTTGGCGGTCGAACGACCCTTTCACAGGGGTCGCCTAAGACCATCCTGCATATCAGATATTTACATGACGATTCATAACAGTAGCAGCATTACAGTTATGAAGTAGCAACGAAAATAATTTTATGGTTGGGTCACAACATGAGGAACTGTATTTAAAGGGCCAGAAGGTTGAGAACCACTGTTCTAGTGCCTTCCAGACCTCTGCCCACCTCTGCACCCTCCCCTCCGGTCGCCTGCTTGGCCAAGCTGTCTCTGCCCCGAGAGTTCTCCCCAGCTGTCTGCCCTGTTGGTGCCCAAGTCATTGTAAGCGGGCATGGCCAGCAGAGGGGCAGGCTCGCTGCTGACAGCTGTGGCCTTGGCAAAGTCACATCCCTTCTCAGATCCCGCTCCCCCTCTTAGGGTGACTGTAAGCGCTGCACAGAGGAGCTCAGGAGCGAGGCCATGCTGGCGTGCCACGGGGCTCGGCACACGTCTCCTGAAAGCGGCCCAGCTCTGCCCGCCAGGCAGGAGTGTCCCCCTGGACGCCACAGGCACAGTCCTGGGGTCTCTGATGATACGGCTCTGGGGCTTTGCTCTCCAGGCAGGTGGGTGGGCCTGATGGCTGCAGGGGCATCTGAGCCTTGCTCAGAAGGGATGATGCCAGGGGTTGGCTGCGGGGCATGGTGACAGGGTTTGCGTATAGAGCAGGGCTCTGGGGAGGGGGTGCGGGCAGTGAGTGGGGGTCAGGGCTGAGGGTGAGCACAGGGCTGGAGCCACTCACAGGCTGCGCTGGGCGAAGGTCTTGCAGGGCGTCCACGGCCGCCAGTACCACTGGACGCTGAGAGGTGGGGGCACACCGTAGGCCGTGCAGGTGAGGGCCTGGCGACTGTGGCGGGAGTAGATGCTGGGGGAGGAGGCCTCCTTCTCGTGGATGTTGGGAGGCACTAGGGGCACAGGCAGGCAGCTGGTCAGCCGGCCCCCTGGCCACACCCGCCCGCCCTCCTGTCCTCTCCCATCCCCTCCCCTCCCACCTGCCCCTACCGTTCACCACCAGCTCCAGGCTGATGTTGCGCTTCAGGCCGGCCATGGAGTTCCACAGGGCGAGGGTGTAGACGCCTGCGCTGGCCTCGGTCACCTCCTTGAGCACCAGGGCATGTGGACTGTGGCGCCCCGACACGGCCTTTCTGTCCTTGTACCTGGCCCGGGAAGGGAGATCAGGGCGCTCCGTGGCCCCCACCTCCACCCCCCCTGCCCTCCTTCCCTGCCACACCCCAGCCCCTGCAACTGGAATGCACCGTTGGGAGCAGGACCCCTGCAGACCAGGAGGCTGCTGGGTGCAGGGGAGGGCAGCGGACCCTGCACGGGGAGCAGATGGCCTAAAGGCCGTGGGGGTGGCCGCCAGGCAGGAGCACGCCCCACAGGCTCAGGAGCACTGAGGCCTGGACAGGGCTTCCCACAGGCGGGGAGTTACTGCTCAGCGCCTCCTCTCCGGCCTGTCTGTGGCCAGGGCCAGCCTCCGGCCGCCAGGCTCCAAGGCCCCGCGGGAGTGTCCTGCCACCTTCCCAGCAGGCCTGCCCCTTCCCCACGGGTTTCAGTGAAGGAGGTGCAGTCCCGGGTGCAGCCTGGACACTGGCCCTGTTTGGGGCCCTGCCTCCCTCTGGAGCTTGAATTCACCATTCCCCTCCCTCCTCTACGTAACCACCAACCAGTTGTCTGACAAGCCTGGGGAACATCAGTCCCTCGACCCTGGTCCTGCTGCCTGCTCTCCTACACTCCGCCTTCTCACACCCTGCCCCAGACTGGATGGTCCTTAGCCCTGCGTCCTTGGACACAAAAACGGAGTCGGAACTGAAAGTGCCAGGATAATAT
>NW_005875240.1:0-6367 GCF_000147115.1 Myotis lucifugus | reverse complement strand
TTCTCAACTGTGGCACCACAGCCCCACCGGGAGGCCTGGGACTCACTGCGGCCACAGGGCAGGGCGGGCAGTTCTGGTGCAGTCCTGAGTCTGTCACCTGCCACCTCTGTGATCCTAGCGAAACCCTTCACTGCCTCAAGCCCGTGTCCTCATCGGAAAACCGGGGAAATGGCCCTGGCCAGTTTGGCTCAGTGGATAGAGCGTCGGCCTGCGGACTGAAGGGCCCCGGGTTCGATTCTGGGCAAGGGCACATGCCTGGGTTGCAGGCTCGATCCCCAGTAGGCGGTGAGCAGGAGGCAGGTGGTCAATGATTCTCTCTCTCAACATTGATGTTTCTATCTCTCTCTCCCTCTCCTTTCCTCTCTGAAATCAATAAAATATATATATTTAAAAAGAAATGAAGTGTCCCTTCTGGCCGAGATCGTGAGGTCTAGCTGAGGCCTGGCGTTTCGGAAGCTGAGGACCAGCCTGGATGTCCACTAGGTTTCCACCCACTCACTCACTCAGTCATCACATACCCAGCTGTGGGCCCCCGTGGGCTGTGGTGACCACGGTGACCACTAGTGTCCTGGGAAATGTCTCCGCCAACAATGGGGCCAGCTGACAGCTGAGCACTTGTTGGAGGAAGATGTTGGCCAAGTGAGAAGAGAAAGGCCAGCTGTGGTGGGAACGGTGCGCAGCCGGCTGTGTGAGGGTCGGCCCTGGGCCAGATCCCAGGTGCAGCACAGCCAGCCGCCCACCCAGAGCTGGGTCAGTCCTGAGGGCCTTGGAGGACAGGTCAGGCCCCAGGTGCTCGGGAGGCCACGCCTGTGAGGGAGCCTCCAGGCTGCATCCCTGCTCTTCAGACCTTATGGGCCCTGGTCTTGCACCAGGTGTCCCCAGCGGACCCCAAAGTCTGTGGCCTCAGCGGCAGGGTCACCCCGGGCCCGGACCAGGGGATGCTGGGCCCTCCAAGAGAAGCCTGCTCCCGCGGCTGGGCTCCTGCCGAGCGCAGGTCCGCGCTTTCAGAGAGGCTCTGCCTGCGGGGAGGTGCCCAGGCTGGAGGGCACGGCTCCTCTGGCAGCTGGGAAAGCACAGAGCGGGCTCCCGGGGGCTCTGGGCTCAGGCAGGAATGCCCTTCCCTTCCCAGCCTCTTCTCCTCATCGCTGTGATGGAGGTCAGGTGAGAGTGTGACATCCCAGGGTTGGGCCACGCGGGCTGCCAGACAACCTGAGGGTGCTGGGGGGCGCTGTGCCTTCCCGAGTTCTGGGGGAGCTCTCAGGAGTGCTGGCCAGGGCAGAGCCACCACCGAGGGACCCCTCCCTGACCCCGTGACCTTGCTTTAGGGGCTCCAGCAGCCTGCGGGCCTCCACGAAGCCCTCGCTCAGTGCCACGCGGCTCAGGCCTGGCAGAGGCCTGGCCCCCCAACAGCCTGTGAACCCCTGTGGCATCTCTGAGTTCTAGGTGGGAGGGCCCTGAGGTGGCACGCTGTCTGGACGAGGCCTAGGAAACCTGAAGCCGTTGCTGCAGGCAGGCAGGGCTCTGTGATGCGCTCCAGGCGCGGGACCTCGGAGGCTGAGCGCGTGCAGGAGGCAGGGGGAGCCCCTTGCGGCGCCCACCACGCCCGCACACACCTGGAGGCTGGCATTTACCAGTTTCCACAGTTTAGCAGCAACCCAGGCTGGATTATCGCGTTATACGCATGCTCCTTAGCGCCTTCAGAGGGGGCCCTCGCAGGCTCAGGGCACAGGCCCAGCCTGGGAGGATGCTGCCCTCCTCCCCAAGGTCACCCAGGCCTGCAGGTAATGAGGGGCAGGAGCCAGGACTGTACCATTGAAACTCCGGTGGGGGGTACGCAGCTAGCTTCACGGGCAGCTTCACCAGCTTGTCTCCTGCTGTGGCTTCCAGGACGGGGCCCTTGAGCCACTCGACGCTGATGAAGGGTTTTTCTGCCAGGCGGGAGGCATCGGTGTAAATCCAGGGGCTGGCATGGCTTACCCACCACTGCCCAGGGACTCAGCCATGGCCCTGCGCCCCGAGGACAGACCCTTGCAGACTGGGGCTCCCTCTGCCCAGCAAGGTGTGGGGGCCAGACAGGCCATCCACCCACAGCCCTCCCTTGCCCTGGGCTGGACTTCATCCTGCTTGGTGCACTATGACCTCTGACCCTGGCCCGAGCTGCACAAGGACCCTTGTTCCACAGGCCCGGTGACCACCCAGGCCCTGCTGGGCACGCTGACCCCGCCCCAGACGCACCGTGCACGATGACCTCAGTGCTCTCCCGGAACCGCTGGATGCCGTTGTTGGCCTCGCACGTGTACGGGCCGAGGTCGCGCTGGCTGACGTTGTGGACGGTCAGGATGCTGGAGAGCTCGGTGTGCGTCTGCTGGGAGCGCCGCTCGGGCACCCACTTGCCCCGCTCGGCCTGCCCGTGCCCAGGGGAAGTGCAGGGTCAGAACAGGCAGGCCGGAGGGCTGATACCAAAGGCGCACCCAGCCCAGCCAGCAGTGCCGGCGGCCTTACCTGCTTCCCTGGGTAGTCCCAGTCGAAGGTGACGCCCGAGTTGAACTCGGCCCACACGGTGCAGTTCAGGACCAGCTTTTCCCCGACGAGCAGCTCCATGGACTTCTTGGGGAACAGCTGGATGTCATAGAGCTCGTTGCCTGGCGACACAGGAGCAGTGACCCCCAAGCCCCTCACCAGCACAGCACCCGGAGTGCAGGGCGCAGGGCACCCACCAAGACCAGCGGTGGCACCTACGGCCCCATCACTGAGAATCTGGGGTCTCCATGTCCCCCTGCAGTCTTCCTCCCGGGACCCCGTGGCCCAGGACAGCCCCTACCTGTGATGTGCACGATGAAGGGGTTGGACAGGAAGGCCTGGCCGCCCCAGGTGGTCTCGCACTGCAGATACAGGGTGTCTCGCAGCAGCGGCGTGGGCACCCGCATGCCCCGGCGGTCATCCCACACCACGTCCTGCCCGTCGGGCCGCAGCACTGAGCTTGGCTGCTGGGATATGGTGGCCGTCAGCTCCCGGCTGCCCCCTTCCTCCTGGCCAGGTCAATGGCTGCCTTTCCCAGGGACAGGACAGGAGGGCTAGGTCGTGGGGGGTGAGGGGGCTGTACCAGGCGCAGGGTGACGTTGAGGCCAGGGATGGACACCAGGCAGGGCACCCACATGGAGTCCTTCCTGTCGACCAGGAGCGTGCCTGGCTTGTTGATGAACGGCTGCTCGGAGTCTGCAGAGAGAGCGCAGTTTGTGGGAAGGGCAGGTGGAGCTTGGGGAGGTCTCTGCCCAGGTGGGGGCTCCAGGGCAGTCCCAGGAGGTCTGGAGGCCAGGGGTGGGGGGTGGGGGCCAGCTGCCCCTCCAGGACCCTGCCTGTCACCTCGTTGGCTGCAGGAGCGTGTGGGGCTGGGCCCCTCACCTCTTACGAACACATAGGTGCTGGCCGCGGTGGTGCCCTCGATGCGGGCCTTGATGTACTTGTAGTAGCAGCCGTAGCTGCCGGTGTCGTTGGCGTGGGCCTCGGGGAGCAGCAGCACCTTGCAGTAGGGCCGGGCATCCGTGCCTTCGCAGTCGCGAACGAACCCCAGGTCTTCACTGTCCTTTTCCCCCGTGGCTGGCGCTTCCTGAGCCCCTGGCCAGGCCCACTGGAGGGGGTGCTGCCCCCTGGCAGAGGAGGCAGAGGTCAAGAGGGGCTCCACTGCAGCCCCAGGGGCCGAGGCTTGCCCACAGCTTGTCTCACCCGGAGGTCAGGCCAGCCCGGTGCCGGGGCACACACCATGGACCCAGCCCACAGCGGGCACGGAGTCCCGGGCCTCTGCCTGGCTCCGGGCCTCTGTGCGGCAGGCTGGCCTCCGAGGGGCCGGGTCTCGGTCACAGCTGGGCTGCAGGGGGCTAACATGTCGGGGCCTTTGAAATTGGCTAACTGGCCTGGACTGAACAGCGGCTGCTGACGTGGGTGCAGGGTGACCCAGGGGTGGGTGCAGGGTGATGGTCTGTGGTCCATGTGAAATGACCAGGGGGGCTGTGGGGGAGGTGGGTGCAGGGTGCCTGGGTCTGCAGGGTCAGCCAGCTCCCAGGCCCCCAGGGAGGCCCACTAAGCCTCAAGGCCTCTCTGCCCGGAGGAGCTGCCTCCTGGGCTCTCCACCACCATCTCCGGCCTCAGTTCTTAGTCTCCTTTGCCTGACAGACAAGAGGGCCCCAGGCCCCTGCTCCTCTGGCTGGGGGCTGAGTACCTGCAGGAGATGGACAGGCTGTCGTTGGAGTCAATGACGTGTGTCTCCTCCGTGATGTTCAGGGTCGGGGGGCTCATGGAGTAGCCACTCACCAGGCCTGGGGTAGGAGACAGGGTTAGTGTGGCGCCGGGTCATGAGTTCACGTGACAGTGTCAACCAGGCGCAGACCCCCCTAGGGCAGGGGCCCCAGGCAACAGGACTAGGTGCTCCCTGCCCATGGCTCCTGCCCGGGACCCACCCAAGTGAGCCCTGGCCGAGGCCGGGATCCAGCCCAGACCCCTGGCCCAGACCCCACAAGGCTGAGCTGCCAGCATGAGGTTGGGGGGATACTGCAGACCTCATCCTGCATTGGGGAGGCCTGCCGCAGGTCACCTGGGCCTTGTGCACCCCACATGTCTGCCCGAAGGCCCCTCCCTTCTGCCTGTGAGGGGTCCTCGCAGCGCAGACTGTCCCCGAGCATGCCCAGAACTGAGGCCTCGGCCTTCCCAGGACCTCGTGCTCTGCCAGGCCCCATGGAGTCCACCTCATGTGTCCTTGGTCCCAACTTCTGTCCAGCCTCCAGGGCCCACTGGCTGCCCTAGCTCCTCCGACTCTGCCTGCTTTAGCTCCGCATGCTTCCCACAGGGCTTGTCCCCAAACACACACATAACTCGCCTGGCCCAGCTGAACACACGCCCAGCCCCCCAGGACCCCGGCATGGACCCTCAGCTCCTCACCCACCATCCTCCTACCAGCGTGATGGCCTGCATGTGCATGTGAGCGTGTGTGTGTGTGTGTGTGTGTAAATATGTGTCTATCTGTGGGCATGGATCTGTGTTTTTATGGGGTGGGGTGTATATGTGACATGTCTTTGACATGTCGGTGCATGTGCATACATGGACTTTGACATGTTAGTGTGTGTGTGTGCACGCGTGTGATCTGGCAGACCCCGGAGGTCTGGGTCTGGAACTCTGGCAGATGTATCCTGCCAGGACCATCCTGAGACAACAGGAAGAGAGGACTGCATGGCTGGAGGCCCAGGGCTGTGTCCTGTCCCTCCCCGCAAGTCCCTGTCCTCCCGGGGGGCAGGGCCCACTACCTGCCCCTGCCCCTTCCCTCCCAATAGGTCCAGCTCCTCTGCCCTCCCAACCCAGCTCCCCGAGGCCAGGGCCCCCCCCTGGTTGGTTCTATACCACCCTAACCCCGCACACCACTAACCTCCCTGGGAAGAGCCCCTGGGTGGTACCCTCCATATACCAAGATCTTGGTGTAGCACCAATGGACAAGATGGCCAGGGCTGGAAAACCCTCCCCAAGCATCTAGTCCCACTGTACAGACAGGGAAACTGAGGCCCGTCAGCAGGAGCATACTGGCCCCTCAGAGGCACTGACCGCTGCGAAGTCCCTCCTTAGCCTGAAGCCAGGACGCTGCCTCCTGCCCTCAGGCCCTAACAGGGAAAAGTGGCCTGGGTTCCGCTCCCAGGGGCTTCTCCATGTGGGCTCTGCCACCAGGTGGTACCTGGCCTTCCATGCACACCAGCCCCCCACTGCATCCCTGGGCTGCTGGAGAGGGTACCCCACATGAGGAGGCCCTCCTGCCGTTGTGAGGGGCCGGGAAGGAATCGGGAAGGGGGCTCTGACCTGGGCCTCAAAGGACAAATAGGATCCCCAGGCAGCGGAGAGTGAACAAAACCACAGCAGGCAGACAGCCGGCCTCTGAGCTGCAGAGAAGGGGGCGTGATGGGCTTAGGCTTGGAGCACAGGGGAATGAAGGCACTGGCCTCCCGACGGCTGGCATGTGGTCATCAGAGGAGAGCCTCAGCAGCCAGCACCCACCTGCCCTGGGAACAGGAATCCCCCAGTGATGCCTGCAGTGTTGCCCTGGGGACTCCAGAAAGGCTGAGGGTCCCCTCTTTGGGGTGCACATCCAGGCACACACGGTACCCCTAGATACGAAGCTGTGGCAGATGTCACAGATGTCAAAGGCTTCCCTTTGCTTCCAAGATAAAGCAGGCCACTCCCTTCTGCCCACTGCCCTTCTCTCCAGCCTCATCTCCCGACATGTCTCTGAGAGGCATGGACCTCCCACCATCATCCCAAAGTGCCAGGCTTCTCATATCCGGAGTCTTTCTCCCAGAACATTTGTGCTCCTCCTTCCTGAGAAGCTGACTTG
>NW_005875239.1:0-12751 GCF_000147115.1 Myotis lucifugus | reverse complement strand
TGGTCCTCTCTCTACCACTTGCTGCTGTGTTTTGAAGGAGGGTAGGGGAGCCAAGCCCGGGTTTGAATAAAAGACTCTCTGCTTTTGCATCGGACTCGGCTGGCTCCCTGGTGGTCTATTGGGGATGTTGAAATCTGGGCATAACATAAACCATTTTTTTTCCATTGGTGTCAACAAGTATAATCACAACTAAAATTGTGTGCCAGCAAACCAAGTCATATATCTCTTTCATTCAAAGAAATAAAAGAGACCTATTTTTCCAACAGCCCTTCAGACTGTGGATTCAGGGCAGTTACTCCCTTCTTGCTTTAAAAACAGCAAATCCAGGAACCAAGAAACCAGTAAAGAAGGAGATGTCCTCCTTGCTGCTTTTAGGTTAAGAACATTTAGTACTGTGGCCAAAACATCAGGCTTCCTACAAATGCCAGGAAACTTACTAAGACTTGACTCTGCCTTTCTGTAAAACCTGGAAAGAAATCAGTTGGTAAATTACTTTTTTCCGTTTCTTTCCTCAATTAGAGTAAAGTGAGTCTCCCTTAACTATCTATGTCTACATATAAATGAGAAGTGATTAATGGGCTGTAGCTTTCTACTCTAAGAGCATTTACATGATAATGATCATAGCTCCCAAATGGCTGCTTGATGTGATGAATTCATTATTTTAGCTCTTGATGTAATTACCAATCAAAAACAACTTCACTCCAATGATCACAACTCTGTTTCAATAACAACAACAACAATAATAAAAATAATTGAAACCATGTCTAGAGCTGATCCCTGAACTGGGTGGCCTTCTATTCTAATCACTTTGTCCATTGAGACCATCAACACAGATATTACAGGAGTAGTTTTAACACAGGATTAATATTGTAGACCCATTTTAATTTCTGCATTACATGCAGGGTCAACTTCACTTTCCTTTTCCATTTATGGTTTGTTGGGAAGGAAAATTAAAGCATGCCAGCCTAAGTTGTTCATATCCTTCGTACTCTCCACCAAGAGCTCATTTCCTCTCCCTAGTCACAAAAAAGAAAAGCAAAAGCAAATTGCCATTACAAACAGTGCTGATACCTTAACCCATAAGCCAAGAATTTGCCTTGTTGTATTTCATAGTAGAAACAGGAAGGGTCATGAAACAGAAAAGCATGATTAAAAACCTATGAATACCTTAAAGGTTTGGATGGGTTATTTTGCTTTTTATATTTTTATTAAATATGAGATTTGCTATAGATTAATACATGCCTACCATTACCTCTTGGATTTGATTGTATTTGTTTATTTCTTATCAGTTATAGTCAGTAATTCTATATAAGAATATGGTTCATAAATGATATTTTAAAATATTTTTAAGTAAAATTATTTTCTTTTAGGAAAAAGAAATAAAATATTAACTCCACTGCTGCCAGTATTTATTTTAGGATACCAAACCTTCATCTAAAAGTCCTGTCTCCAAATATTCTCCAGGGTTCCACATGTGGAATACTAGAGTAGTCAGTCTATCTAGATGCTCTGGGGAAAAGAGGCTTCTTCTCAACCGTGGTCCCAGATTGGAGGTAAAGGAGTAGATCGTTTAGAAAAGGTGACAAGTAACTAAGGGATATGATCCAAAGGCAATACAGAGGACTCATCATGGGAAACTAGGATATTTATTTTTTACAAGGTCAAGTTTCTATGTCTACATATAAATTAGAAGTGATTAATGGGATATAGTGCTTTAAGTACTCAAGGCACTGTATCCCAGTACAAGTTACAAGGGCAACAGAAACAACTGGTGTGCCTCTGTGACCATAGCTTCATGTTCCTGAGATCTGTACGTGAAGATTTTATCTTTCTGTGGATTAAAAAAAATCTTTGTCATTTGCAAAGATTGAAACTATAAATGCTAAAGGTGAGCTATATTCATTACATTCAGCAACAAACCTTACCAACTAATCTGGAAAGTCTTTGAATCAGCTTAAAGATGTAGGATAGACACACCCTTATATGGTGGAGGCCAACCTCCAAATGTGCAGCCTAAGTAGAGCAGGAATGTGTGTGTGTGTGTGTGTGTGTGTGTGTGCATGCTTCTGTGGTTTTTTTCTTTCTGGACATAGATCTAATCCTTAAATAAATGCTGTTGAATTCATACTGTTTACTTGAGAATACATTTTCAGAAATACATGAGGTAAAAAGAAAAGCAGACACCTGTACAATATTTTAATTTTAAATAATATATTGCTATCAGCTTCCAACTAATAAATTGATAGTAGTTATTTCTCATTTATCTAAGACTAGAGAAAAATCACTTCCATGTAATCATATAAAAAGTATTATTTTTATAATATCAGCATAGAATTCCCTTCATACTTTCCCTTTTTAGTTCTATTATATGAAGGAAAGAAAATTGTAAAAGATGGCAGTTAAAAAAATATCTTATTTGGAAATTGATATATTATGCCATTTCTGAGAAATTATAATGGTGTTTGATACCAAACTAACTTGTATGAACCCTGTAACAGATGTATGAAAGAATTTGAGGTGAGATAAAAGAAAATATTCAATCAAAGTTTAAGAAACAAAAAACAAGGTCAAATTAAACTGTATTTATTAATAGTTATAAATTAGTGGCAAAGGTACACAAATGTTTTTATTTAAAAATATACATTAGCCGAAACCGGTTTGGCTCAGTGGATAGAGCATCGGCCTGCGGACTGAAAGGTCCCAGGTTCGATTCCGGTCAAGGGCATGTACCTGGGTTGCGGGCACATCCCCAGTAGGAGATGTGCAGGAGGCAGCTGGTCGATGTTTCTCTCTCATCGATGTTTCTAACTCTCTATCTCTCTCCCTTCCTCTCTGTAAAAAATCAATAAAATATATTTAAAAAAATAAATAAATAAAAAAAATAAAAATATACATTGATTTAAATATTTTTAAATAAGCTTTGTTGCTTTGTGTGTATTTTAAAAGCTTTTTATAGAAAAATGTATAAAGATAAGAAAATATGCTAATATCAATATACCAAATATTATGCCTAGTTCCAGAATATAACCAACATGCCCCGTCACTATCCAATAGAAGCCTAACTAGTTTAATTTAAAAGTGAGTTAAATTCCTAAGAAATAGAATCTGCAAGTCGGAAATGCTAATAAGTAATATTACAAACCTTTTAAAGATATCACAAACCTCTTAAAGATTATTATCTAATGGTCAGAACTGCTGAGAAAACCTCATAACGAGCTAACACCTGCAGCCTTTGATGGGAAAACTGTCTCATCTTGATGCCAGGGTAGAGAGGTAGGTATATTGAGAGAAAATCACTGGTGACCAGTCCAACCCTTCACAAGCATGGACCTTTGCTTCTTCATGCTCATATAATGACATGGATTTTTATGCTTTCCATTTTCTTCTTCTCACAGGTTTACCTCTTCTCCATGCAACTCAAACCAGCCTCTACGTGGATTATTCAACAGAAGTCTAGAAGCCAGCCTCAACTACTCACAGTATTGTTGAAACAGTCTAAGAGGGAACTAGGTTGACAACGATCACCAAAACATCTGTAGCAGCTTTGGGCGCAAGACTTGAGAGTCAAATCTCAGACCATGAATACCCAGGTGAGCAAAAATTAGATGCAGTCCTATCGGATGGAGGAGCCGAGCTAAGGTTAGAGAGCAGAGGATGGGTTTCAATATGGCCAGAGATAAATCCAGCCCTGACAGCAATCTAACACATTTGGAGGGACAAATATTGGGAAGGGGAGACAACTACTAAACTTGATTTATTAAGACAAATAGAAGTCTCTAGTCATGGTAGATCAGTGCAAACAGCAGATTATTTGCAAGCACTGTCAAGGCATTCTCATGCTATTGTCCGCTTACTATTCTTCTAAGCAGGATGTACTGGTATCTACAAATAACTTATTCTGAAGTTTTCTAGAATCAACCACTTTGAGAAAAATACCTGGAGGTCATAATGAGAAAGATATGAATTGAATCTTTGTCTTTTGGGAGTAAACATCCTGATTTGAATGAACAGGAAATGATTCTTTGTTCCTTGCCAAAAGACAGGCACTTGCTTAAATAATGGTGACAGGAAAGCCGTCTCTCCATATATAGAATGGAATCCAAGATACTTTTATATGCAGAAAAATTTAAGTTTTCATCAGATTATCTATGGATTTAGTCCAACAACGAAGCAATAACACTCTCCTGGTAGTTTTTCATGGACAAGGTTACATGTCATATATAAAGCTGGTTTACATGAATCCTCTGTACCAAGACTCCACGGGTACCACAGGATTAAGAGGATAAAAATAAAAAGCAAATGTGGAGATGTGAAAAGGAGTAGCCTAGAAGAAAACCATGGAAAGATTTTGATGGAAGAAGGAAATCTAAGGAGAATTTTCTGTTTATTTGGGGGTAGAATATTAACTCAGTCTGACCATTCTATGATGAAGGCAGGAGCCTCTGTGCCCTGCTTTCTGCCTGGCCTGCTTCCCTTTGTGGTCACATTTTACTCTCAACAGCTATGAGAATTTAATCCAACTAGAGTTCTTGCACGCAACCCTTGTTTATTTAGTACAGATTGTGTTAAAAACTGTATTGAAAGAATGAGTAATAGAATTAATGTGTAGCTGGAATATTATTTATCATTTTTACTTTTCCATTTCAGTCCCTCAGTTATTCTTTTTTTGTAATGTTTACCATTCATTTGTCACTTTGCAGGTTGTATGTGGAAAACTTTATTTTGTACAAATAAGAGAATTTTGTTGATTGTGTTCTGGGCACTCTAGATTTTTAAAAGCTTTTTTTAATCATTCATATTCAATGTAAACAAAAAATAATATAGGTCATTTTACTTTTCTTAATGAAATTCAACAACAAATTCTTCTTCATAAATCATTCTTTTTTCCACTTTGCATAAGTTTGACAATCTTGGTCAAAAAGAACTATAGCTCATTTTTCATGAATGCATATTTTATATCTCTCTATTGTTTATGTGAACAATTCAGACAATGAAGAAAAATATTTTTAAAAAATAGAATGAATATCACATGAAGTCTGGCACCCAGAAATTTCCAGTATTAGTGGGAAATCTATATTTTGCTGAATATATACCTCAATGTGTATCTGTACCTGTAAACACATATCAAAATGAATATACACTTTTACATGAAGGGAGTCTGTCTACTCAAGCTGTTTGAAACAAAATTTTTTCACTCAACCAATTTTGGGAATAACTATGGAACTCCTTGTGGCCTGCAAGGCTGAGTATAATCTGGCCCTGCTTACCTCTCCTATTCATCTTCAACTTCCGTCCCCTTTACTCACATCCCACTTCAGCCCCTGGCCTCCTTGTTATCCCTCAAACACACAAAGCTTCTTCCTACTTGAGGCCTTTTATATTTTCTGTTTCCATGTTCTTGCAATGATTTCCCTACAGTTCTTTCTTTGACAGGTCACCTAATGCTTGTCATTCATGTCTCAGCTTTAATGTCCCCTCTCAGAGAGACCTTCCACAATGACTCACTCTTTCTATAGGGCCCACCCAGTCACTCTAGGGCTCATCACTATGTTATTTTCATAACAGAGTGGTAGTGGCCAGTCCTCGTAGCCAATCAGCTTAGGGGGTAAATCCCTCCCATCAATGTGCCAACAGCAATCAAGGCTCAACTACCACAGCGAGGTGTACATAGCCCACACAGGGAGCACACCTGAAGTGCTCAGCTCTGGTGACTGAAGAGGCTGCACCACTGGGCTCTCCAGAACACCTACTACATAAGACCACTCTATCAAGCCCAGGAGATGTAGCAGCTCTACATAATGAATAGGGACAAACACAGGGAGGCAGCCAATTGAATTCTGCATCTATAGTATGCTTGTCTCTATTTTGTTTATTTTTTCTCCCTGGAGTTTTGTTTTGTTCTTTCATTTGGGACATGTGTCTTTGTCTCCTCAATTTGACTGCCTCCTTGTGTTTGTCCCAAATTGAGGAGACAAAGACACGTGTCCTAAATGAAAGAACAAAACAAAACTCCAGGGAGGGAAATAAACAAAATGGAGACAAGCATACTATAGACGTAGAATTCAATGAACTCAGGAGAAGAGTTAAAATACTTAATGAGAACTTCAACAAAAAGATAACATACAAAAATGGAGGTAGAAAAACATAAAAAAATAACTGATCATAAATGAAGAATACACTAACTGAAATGAAGAATATCTCACAGGAAATCAACAGTAGAGTAGATGAAGCAGAGGTCAAATTAGCTACTTGAAAGATAAGGGAACAGAAAACACCCAATCAGAACAGCAAAAAGAAAAAAGAATTTTTTAAAAAAATGAGAATAGTATAAGAATCCTCTGGGACAACTTCAAGCATACCAATATGCATGATGGGGGTACCAGAAAGAGAAGGAAGAGAGGGCAAGGAACTAAAAACCTATTTGAAAAAGTATGTCAGAAAACTTTCCTAATCTGATAAAGAAAATGGACATACAACTCCAGGAAGTGCAGGGAATCCAAAACAAGATGAATTCAAAGAGGCCCAAACCAAGACAGATAAAAGGTTAAAGACAAAGAGAATCTTAAAAACAGCAACAACAAAAAAGATAATTAGTTACCTACAATTGGTTGTTTTGTTTTGAAGAAATAGTCATCTCTTTTATGAGGAAAATAATTCTTTTATAAATATTTGGCAATAATGAGCTGGCTCAATTAATATAAATAACTTGAAGTGAGTTCCCATAAGACTGTCAGCAGATTTCTCAACAGAAACTTCACAGGCCAGAATATTCAAAGTGATGAAAAGCTAGTATCTACAACCAAGATTACTACCCAAGAAAGCTATCATTTAGAATGAAAGGACAGATAAAGAGTTTTCCAGACAAGAAAAAGCTAAAGCAGCTCATTACCATCAAACCAGTATTACAATAAATGTTAAAGGATTTTCTTTAAGAAAAAGTTAAAAATATAAATAATAAAATGGCAATAAATACTTACCTATTGATTACTTTAAATGCAATTGGATTAAATGCTTCAATCAAAAGAAATATAGCAGCTGAATGGGTAACAAAACAACACCCTTAAATATACTATCTACAAGAGACTCACTTCATGTCATAGACACACAGACTGGTAGTAAAGAGATGCAAAAAAAAATATTTAATGAACATAGAAACAAACAAACAAAAAGCTGGGGTCAGACAATATAGACTTTGAAGCAAAGGCTATAACAAGAAACAAAGAGAGACCCAGCAATCCCACTTCTGGATATTCATAAACACACACACACACACACACACACACACACACACACACAAAACAGTGCTCCTTCACTTAATCAATATGAAGTCACAAAATTTGCAGTGACACCACACTGCCCACAATAGTCAAAGTTACCTGTTACAGAATAGTCAAGCTTCTTTTTGTCCCTAAATTTTCCACTTCAGAATGGCATTTTGGATTTACCTATAGATAAGTTGAAGGGGCATTAAAGTTTTGCCCAAAAGAAAAATACACCCTTTACCCAAAGATAAATTATGCCCCCATCCTTAGAGCAACATAGAAAACTAGTAACAGCTTTAAAATAATAACCTAGTAGTTTGAATGAATTAATAAGTCAGATCTACAATATGGATAGATTTGGAAAATAAAAGAATGTTTTAGAATATTATAGTATGAAATAATTTATGTAAATATATTTTACATAAGTATATAAATGAAGAGTAAGTATACAGAAACATGAGCAGAAAGGCTCTTCACCAATCTTAAAATACTGGTTGCCTCTGAAGAAGGAGTGGAAAATGGGATTAGGAATGTAATACAGCTGGGGTTTCAACTCAGTAAGATTTTATTTGAAAATGAAAATGAAAACAAATATGGCAAAAATTTAATGTATGATAAGTCTAGGTGGTAGGTAAATAAATGAATCAATATCTTCAGTAGTTCTGGTCCAGGTATCTGCAGAGTACCTTGTAGCGAGAAACCCTCTCATACATAACAATCATGAACTCTGGACAAGATATAATAAACAACTATTCAGAGTCACTGTAGAATGACCAGAAGAAGATAGAAACTAGAATAAAGGATTATATTGCATGTACTCTCAAATATATAAGGCTTCCCCTCTTAGGATATTCCCCAATCTGCATGGCTCACCTAGAATTCAAACAGAAACCTATAGGCCTATTGGTTTGAGCTGTCAGAATAGAGTATGGTCCGAGGATCCCAGTGGCAAATGACCAGAAGGCTAAAAGTTAGCCAAGTTTCAATCTCTTTTACTCTGTAAGGAAGAAGTGTCTGAAATCTGGAGAATGAGTTTGATCAATATCTTGGGCTTTCCACACACTCAACCAAACAAAACTGTAAGCCAATCTTCTATCTATAAAACTTAAAATCAAATTTCAGTTTATTATTCAGTAATTTAATTGCTGTTATGTTATCATATACTAGATATAGTAAATTGTACTTTACAGAGACTCTGGATTCTGTTACCTTCCTCTGAAGCATGTTCATTTGTTTTTGTGGCAGGCAATTCATTTACCAAATATGCACATCATCCCAGAACACAGGCAATCCCACAGTGGTGATGGTGGTGGTGACAGCCATAGAGACTGAGCCGAAGGAGGGGAACCCTGCTCTCTGAACAAAATGACCTGATTCTTGATGGTGCCAAAAATGTGCAATGAATCCTATTGCCTTTTTTCTCTCTATCCTACCATTGTTAACTTCAAAGACAAAGGCAGTTGTAGGAAACAGTTGTGTGCAACAGAAGGGGCGGTCTAAAGCCCTAGCTTTCCTGCCAGAAAAAGTGGGGGAAAGAGAAAGATACTGCAAGCCAGAAAGTGTCAGAGGCATTACAGAGAGAAAAGAGCTCGAGAAAATGACCCTATAAAGTTGTATGTGAAGTCTTAGACTCACTTTGAAGCTGTGGATGCATGGATATAACCGCAAATAACATACCAAAGGTTTTGAGAAGTGAACTATGTGGTAGATCACTGATCAGATGTCAGACTGACCGCTGGTGATACTCACAGAGGGAAGTCAGAAAAGCACTACACAGGCTTTGAAAACTAAACTGACAGAGAGCCACAGGTCACAGAAGGTGAGTAGGACCTGAGCCTAACCAGGATGGTGGCCTCCTAAAAGAAAATCCTGTATGATTTAAACAAGACCTAAAGTTATATACTGGGTGTATCGGTTAATAGTGCAGATTTTGTAATCAAAGAAAACATGATAATTTCAAGAGAAACATCAAAAGTGCTTTATTCAAAGTAATGTCCATCGCTAGCTACACATTTCCTCCATCTTTCAGGTAATTTGTGGATACCATCCCAATGGAACTTTTCTTGTTTTGAGGCAAACCATTCAGAGACCCAATTTTCCATTTCTTCATACGTTTTGAAGTGCTGCTCAGAAAGTGCGTGTGCCATCAATAGGAAAAAGTGGTAATCGGAAGGAGCAAGGTCTGGTGAATACAGTGGGTGGGTTAATACTTCCCAGGCAAGATCTTTTAACGTGTCTTTAACTGGTTTTGAAGTGTGTGATGGTGCATCATCATGAAGAAAAATTACTTTGCTGTTCCTTCTGGCACATTCTGGTCGTTTCACAATCAAAGCGTGGTTCAAATTGATTATTTATTGTCAGTAGCGATCAGTATTAACAGTTTCACCTGGTTTGAGAAGCTCATAATACACCACACCTTCCTGATCCCACCAAATGCAGAGCATTGTCTTCTTTCTGAAGCAATCTGGCCTTGCAGTTGATGTTGATACATTGACCTGGGTCAACCCATGATTTTGTGCATTTGGGATTCTCAAAATAAATCCACTTTTCATTGCCAGTCACAGTTCGATGCAAAAAAGACTTTCTTTCATGCCTTTGAAGCAACATTTTACTGACGACTTTTCAGTTTTCCATTTGTCTTTCGTTCAGTTGATGTGGCACCCATTTAACTTCTTTTAAAATCTTTCCCATTGCTTGTAAACAATCGGAAATTGTTTGCTGAGCAACATTTAATCCTTCTGCAAGTTGTTTTTGAGTTTGACATGCATCTTCATCCAATAATGCTTGGAATTGTTGGTCTTCAAACTTTTTCAGTTGACCTGGACGTTCTTTGTCTTTCACATCAAAATCATTACTTTTAAAGCATTTAAACCAGCGTTCACAAGTATCTTGAGATGGAGCATGTTCACCACAAGCTTCCTGAAGTATTCAGCAGCACTTTTCTTCAAAATAATGTAATGAATTAAAACTTCCCACAAATGCTCTTTTTTTGCCACAAAATTCAACATTTTTAAGTGTAAAAATATCTATGATGTTAACACCTTCAGCAAATTTGACATATAAAGTTTTGAATCTTTTTGTCAATACAACAAAATAGCATACATATCAAATTGCATATAAATCAACATATGTATAACTCCATCTATTGAAAAAAATCCACATTAACTAGTACACCTAGTACAGTAGAACCTCTGTTCTCAAATGTTATTTATTCCAGACGGCTGTCCAAGAAGTGATTTGTTGAAAACCAAATCATTTTTCCCCCATTAGAAATAATGTAAATTGAATTAATCCATTCCAGACCCCCAAAATAATTCCATTTTAACCTTTCTTATATGCAGTACATGTCACATGTACTGTTTAATCTATAAACGATTCTTTCTTAAATTTATTGAACAAATAGGTCTTAAACAAATCTTTTTCAGGACTCATTCCAGGAGTGTCTTTCAGGAGGACAGTATGCATCTGCACTTTTTCACATTCCATTGCCTCACTGGCTAACTGCTTTTCCTTTATCCAAATCAACATTTTTTCTACCTCTTCAGTTGCCTATGATCATTGTTTCATGAGTTCTTTCATACCCTTAGCAACATCAGCACTCTTGATGGCCTCTTTATGTTTTAAAATTGTGCTAATCATCCATTTCTCCATCAACAAAAGCACGAAAAAAACCACAAAAAAATTTACAGCACAATTTCCTAAGATGTTAGCAATGCAAGGTTTAATGGTACACTGACTCATACTCACACATCCTCTTCTGTGTTACCTGAGAGACACTTTTTTGTCATGCTCAGGTATCAGCATGAAAGGATTGTCTGCTTGAGAGCCAAAGTTTTATTCAACATCTAAGACATTTTTCTGTGAACAGCTTGGTTAAGAACCAAATTCTTCGAGATAGGATGCTGAGGCTGACAAGCAGACCCTGAGCAATGGATGAGTGATTACTCTGACACAACATTTGCTGTGAAAGAGAGGGCTAAGGGACTGCCTCACTAAAGGAACCAGACCACCTCAATTGCCTGCCTCATTAGCCTTTATTGTAGCAGCAGTTTGAGATAAAGTTTATCTTTTAGATACAATCAGTAGGATAAGTATTCTTGGGAGGGCACATGTGTTTGCAGTGTCCTTTAAGCAAGGACACCTAAAATTTAAGCATAAGTATTCCAGTAAACATCCGGGCATCTGCATGTGCACAGACCTGTTTGGAAAGGTCAAGGAATAATTAGGGGTGCTGCCTTCGGCACTCCCCTAAGTTGGAATTCCAATAAAAAGGGTGGTCTGCCTACAGCACACATTCCTTTTCTTAGAATGTCCTCCTTACAAACATTCCAACCAAGTCTCCTGTGCTCCCCAACAAAAGGAGATGTTCAAGAACCAACAAAGAATATTCAAAATATGCAGGATACATTGCAAAATTATTTGATATACAAAATGCTAGGAAAATCTCAACATCTTGCAAAGGAAAAGGAAATTGACTGATGCTAACTCTAAGATGACATAGATGTTGAAATTATCAGATAACACCTACAAACAGCTATTGTAACTATGCTTCAAGGAGTAAAGATAAGCACCTGGGAAGCCAATAGAAAAATGAAAGATCTTAGCATATAAATAAAATATTTTTAAAAAAACAAGTGGATGTTTTAGAAATAAATAACACAATAGCCAAGTAAAAAAATTTACTGTATGAGCCCAATAGCAATTACAGGTGATAGAGGAAAGTCTTAGTGCAAGACTAATCAATAGAAATCACTTAATCTGAATAAAAACAAAAAGATTTTAAAAAAATAAACAGATTCTCAAAGGCCTCTGGTACAACATCAAAAGATTTAAATTCATTCATTTAGTAATCAATAGAATTAGTAAATTTTTAAAATTGGCTAAGATAATAGAAGCCCAGACAATACTATTAACTAAATTCATCTAGTTAACATTTATAGAATTCCACCAAATGACAATACACATTTAGTTCAAGTGCAGATAAAACATACTCCAAGATAAACCATATCCTGGATCAAAACAAACTTAATAATTATTTTTAATGAAACCAAACAAAGTATGTTCTCTGATCATAATAGGATTAAACTAAAACTCAATAATAGGAAAGTAACTGAGAAATCTCCAAATACCTGGTAACTAAACAACACAATTCTAAATAATCAAAGAGGGAGTTGTGAGCAAAATTGAAAAATATTTTGAACTAAGTGAAATAAAATATATTAAAATTTCTGGGATGTGGCCAAAGCAGTATTTGGGGGAATATTTATACCATTCAAAACTTATAGCTTGTCTTATTGATAATGGCCACTCTAACAGGTGTGAGGTGGTATCTCATTGTAGTTTTGATTTGCATTTCCCTAATTGCTAGTGAGGTTGAACATCTTTTCCTATATCTATTGGCTATTCATATGTCTTCTTGGGGGAGGTGTATTTTCAGGTCTTCTGCCCACTTTTTGATTGGGTTATTTGTTTGTTTAGTAATGAGTTTT
>NW_005875238.1:0-12755 GCF_000147115.1 Myotis lucifugus | reverse complement strand
CGCTGCGCTTCTGGAAGGAGCCAGCTAAAGACGCCTTGGATAGTTGTTTTTGTGGGTTGTTTTGTGTGTGTGTGTGTTTTTAATTTCCTAGCCTGTTCTAGCGCTCCCTCCTACCCGCTTCCACCCTGCGGGGGCGCGCGCGCGTGCACACACACACACACACATTCACACTCACACACACACACTCACACATGCACACACGTTAGGGTGTGCATGAACGCAAGCCTTTTGGCCTTGACTTAGCCCAGTGGTTCTCAACCTTCTGGCCCTTTAAATACAGTTCCTCATGTTGTGAGCCAACCATCAAATTATTTTCGTTGCTACTTCATAACTGTAATGTTGCTACTGTTATGAATCGTAATGTAAATATCTGATATGCAGGATGGTCTTAGGCGACCCCTGTGAAAGGGTCGTTCGACCACCAAAGGGGTCGCAACCCACAGGTTGAGAACCGCTGATAGCCCTAGAGTGGGCTCCCCAGAGGAGAGGCTCTGCCTACGTGCTCACAGGGATCCCTGCCTGTGAGGTGGTTGTCTGTGTGCGTGTTGTCCTTCAGTGGGGCTCTGCCACTTTTCTTAATCCAGGAAATGATTCAGTTGCAGTATCGTCATATATTTTGTGTGCCTGCGTGTGGCTGCAGTTACACAAATAAGTTAATTTTAGTCAAGAGGCATTGCAGCTTCGTGAGCTTCATTTTTCTAACTTGTATGGTAGATGGTAAAGCTCTTCCTTAAGTGGAGAGTCTCATAGATGCATTGGCATAAAAATAGAGGACGTGGGCCCTGTGGCAATGCCTTCCTCAGCCGAGGCAGTTTTCATGATCTGAAAGATCACCTGGTATCTAAAAAGATGCAATGTAACATATAATTTAATATCGTACTAGTAATGACCATGTAACCATTTTATTCAGGAAGAACTGAGGCTCCAGAAGACACAGGCGGCTTTTCAAAAGTCACATGCCTAGTCAAAGGGCACAGGAACACAAGTGCTTCGAACCCCAAACGTGTCCTCTTCTCCCTCCCTCCCGCTGTGCAGTAGACATATGTAATTTTCTCTGTCCATGCATTCCTTTGGGACATCAGTCCTATTCCCTGTGGTGTAATAAAGATTCAAAATTATAGAATCCCATCCCTCTGGCAACCGTGGTCTGAAAGGGTGAACATTTTGATGGAAAAAAAATCAATTAAAGTCTTTCTCTGGAACTAATAGATGCATATGAGAGAGAAAAATGTGTTTTCTGCTGGTGTTACTAAATTGGGGTGTCATAGTTGGTAGCTGTCAGCAAAAGTCTTCCCAAGTATTGAAGAAAGCTCTTTTGGGGGGATTGTGGGGAGCTCTTTTGAAGTAGAAAAGAATGGGATGCATACGAAGGGGCAAACAGAAATGAGAGGTTTAGAGCACAAACTCTGATATCTTTCTTTAAACCTGAGATCCGGCTGTGTCTGTGGCCAGTACAAACTCCTCGATTTCCCAGTTAAGTGAGCCAACACATCCATTTTTGTTGCTTAAGCTAGCATGAATTGAGTTCCTGTCACTTGTCTCCAAAGAGAGGTCTGACTAATAAGTTTGGCACCATGCTATTTATTTACCCTTCAGAAAATAATGGAAGTTGGGTGCTGGCCACAACTATCACTTCTTAAGTGTTCTAGTTCCCATGAGTCATACCAAGTGTGAGTTCCACGAATCTGAGTAGACAGAAGAACACATAATTTTTCCTCGATACTATTGTATGATAAACAGGACACAATTCACCAAACCCAAATTAGAAGTCGGATAGATAACATTTCACCCTGGGATACTGTGGTAGTCTGAATAATGGAGAGGATGAGATTGAGGTTTTTTAAAATATATATATTTTTATTGATTTCAGAGAGGGAGAGAGAGAGACAGAAACATCAATGATGAGAGAGAATCATTGATCATCTGCCCCCTGCACGCCCCCCCCCAATGGGGATCAAGCCCCCAACCCCAGGCATGTGCCCTGATTGGTCATTGAACTGTGACCTCCTGGTTCATAGGTTGACACTCTGAGCCACACTGGCCCGGCGAGATTGAGGTTTTTGAGGTGAGGTTTTTAGTGAAATGGTATGAGAATTCTCTCAGTTGGTTAAAGCTGAAGATTGAGAAGGGGAGTGGTCAGTTTTAAAGAAACAATTAGAAGGACAGGACGTTGAACTGCAAGGAGCAGAGGCATTAGGAGTCACAGAATTTTAGAGATAGAGGGAGTCCCTGACAGATCATTCTTCTTCCTCCTAAACAATTCTGGTGATGGACAGCTAGGTAGGTCACCAGACAAAAGGTGGTCAGTGGTCCAAGGAGAACAGGGAGGGATGATCCTTCACATCCTCTAGCAGCTACCTAAGAATCTAGGGATGAAATTGTAGAGGCCCTGTGTGTGTTCCACGGGAACTCACCAGAAAGACTGGAACTGGTCTGGTACCGTTGTCATGAGAAGAAAAAAATTTTTTAATGTATACAGTGCCAATCCCTTGCCACTCCCTGACTTCCAGGAGGAGGATCTTGGCTGGCTCAGTCAGCTGCCTGCCAGGTCTTTGACAAAGTTAAGAGACATAGTCAGGAGCAGGCCATATTTTTCCACTTGAGCAAAGAGGAGAGAGAGGGGAAGGGGGAGTAAGAAAGCAAGGTTAAGGACAGTGGAAAAGAGCAGGAGGAGAAGGGGAAAGAAACAGCTGTTGATGGGAATTAGGATTTTGGAGACAGAAATATGGAAAGAGAATTTGGAGGAGCTTGATTGTGTGTGGGGTGAGATGCAATTTCTCCTTGGCTTCCTTCTAAAGAGAATGTCATCAAAGACTTATATTATTTTAAAGGCTCTTTTAAAAAAATTGATTTTTAGACCCTGCTGGCATGGCTCTCTGGTTGAGCATGAATCTATAAACCAGGAAGTCATGATTCAATTCCAGATCAGGGCACATTCCTGGGTTGCAGGCTCCATCCCTGGGGGGCGGGGGGGCGGGGGGGAGTGAGGCATGCAGGAGGCAGCAGATCAATGATTCTCTCTCATCATTGATGTTTCTCTCTCTCTTCCTCTCTGAAATCAGTAAAAATATATTTAAAATAAATAAAAATTGATTTTTAGAAAGAGAGGAAGGGAGAGGGATAGAAAAATAGAAACATGGGTGATAGAGAAATATCATCGATTGGCTGTGTCCTGCATGCCCCATTCTGGGAATTGAGGCCACAATCTGGGCATGTGCCCTGACTGAGAATCGAACTGCCATCCCTTGGTTCCTTGGTCGACGTTCAGCCACTGAGCCGTACCAGCCAGGCTTAAAGGCTTTTTGTGAATTGAATCTGTTTTTCTCCTGGCTGTGTCACCCAGATTTCACGGGCCTGCCGTCAGCAGTTTGTAACCCCTCTAGCCAACTGAAGGTGCTATAGCATCTCACCTTCAGCTCCTGTTCCCAATACACAGAAGAAATCATAGTGACAACAATAACTTCCGCTTATCAAGTGGTGGGTGGGCATGTTGGCCATGGGGCCAGTGGATGCTAAGGTACACAGTAGCAATGACTCTCCAGCCAGTTTGGCTCTTAGTGTTCCTGTCAAAGAAACCTGGCAGGGTGTTGGCCGACGAATTGTGAAGATTTTCTTTGGGGTGATTAGTTTGACTTAGGAGGGAAGAAGAGAACTATCAGAGGAATAACAACCTAGAATGGTCTGGGAGTAGAAAGAAATCTGGTTCCTAAATACGGCAGATCTCACTCCCACAGGTGGGCATGAACTTGACTGAAAACCCAGGTAGTTGCCAGCCATTTCTGCCCACCCTCAGGAATCAATGAAAGCTTCTCGGGGGTGATCTGATAGGCAATCAATTATACTGTCAGATGGGAAAGTTTGGGTTTTGGTGATTCAGCAGTTTATAAGTGAGAAGATTGTGAGATCGGCCATGTTTAGAACAAGTATTGGAAAATCAGAGTGCTCTCAGGTGGAGAATGCAAAAGGGTAATTGAACAGGATTTGATTAATTCACGTGATTTCTACTCCAGTGTATTATAAGGATTATTAAGGCAGTATGTGGCCTAAAGATGGATGAATTGTAGGTTAAGAGAATAGTATGGTGACTGGATATATTTTCAAGGTAAGATGATGGGTTTCATGGGCAAGTGCTTGATTGGCTCTCTTCAGAAAACCAAGAACAAGTAAGGTTCATTCTTCTCATCTAAATTAATTTAGGCAGGTCTACGAAAAGAGGAGAAACTTTTTGTCAGTAAATAAGTTAAACTTGCAAAGATCAAATTTGAAGGGGAACCTACATTTCAGACCTTACTGTCTATACCAGCGGTTCTCAACCTGTGGGTCGAGACCCCTTTGGGGGTCGAACGACCCTTTCACAGGGGTCGCCTAAGACCATCCTGCATATCAGATATTTACATGACAATTCATAACAGTAGCAACATTACAGTTATGAAGTAGCAACGAAAATAATTTTATGGTTGGGTCACAACATGAGGAACTGTATTTAAAGGGCCAGAAGGTTGGGAACCACTGGAGGGAATTCCATAGTATATGTCAATGATTTTCAGCCTTTTTCATCTCATGGCACATGTAAACTAATTACTAAAGTTCGGAGGCACACCAAAAATGTATCTTTGCCGATCTGACCAAAAAAAAAAAAAAGTGTAATTTTGATTCATTCACACTGGACAGCTATTGTTGTGTTGGCTGTTGTCATTTTTTTTTTTAAGATAAAAACCCTTTGTATCAAAGTGATTAAAAAAGTACAAAAGTTAAACAGGCATAGAGGAGATTGGCAATCTTGAAAAATGCCCTCAAAAGTCAGCCTCAAACCTCGTCTAAATCTTGTAAGCTGGTGAACCCTGGAAGGCTAGCGCCCCTCGGAGGAGATGGGGAGCGATGGGTGAACTGAGCCTGCTGGCTTCCATGCTGGCAAACTTCTGCTGCCTCTGCAGTGTCGAATCCCCTCTGAGCAACGGGAATGCATGGGACACAGGCACTTTGGAGCTGAGACAGAGGGCAGGGCTGGCCCACCAGGCGTTCTGCTTGGTGGCCGCTCTCAGGAAGTGGGGGCCCCTGCTCCCCTGGGCATTGCTGAGACCAGGCAGCAGGGTCTGGGGGCTGAGCTTGTGGTCACTACAGACTGACAACTCGGCTCCAGGCCATTGTTTCCAGTCCTCGGTGTCCAAGGGAGGGCTGGTCCCAGAGCCTCAGGCCACTGGTGAGGGGAAGGCAGGCCAGTCAGGCCTCTGGGACCAGCTCGTGCCCTTCTGAGTGGGGCCCAGCACTCAGCAGGAGCCAGGACGAGGGGCAGACTGAGGAAGTAGTGTCACTGTACAAGGAGGCAGCAGGCATGTCAGGACCTCGGCGAGCTGCTAGGACAGCATGGACTGCTGCACGGCCTTCTGCAGCGACTGCCTCGTCACCAGCAAGCGCACCTCCTCCTCCGAGCGCTTGGTGAGCCGATTCCGGGCCTGGTCGTGTGTGACCATGGTCACGTCCCAGCCGTTCACCTGCATGATCTTGTCTCCAATCTGTAGCCCAGCAATTTCAGCAGGGCCTCCTTCCGATACCCGTGTGACATAAATGCCCTTATCTGTCTTGTCTTCTGAGAAAGGATTCTGGGAGGGATCCTGGTCAATTCCACCTCCAATGCTGAAGCCCAGGATTAAATTCTCACCTGGACGCAGCTTATGAATTTCAACTCTTTGCACCACGGCCGTGACCGGCTGGCCCGGGATGTAGGACATCTCGACCCCAATCTGGCAGCCAAGTACCGCTCAGCGAAGCCCGCGGTGAAAATCTGTCATTTTTTTTTTTAATTTGACAATCTAAGGCAGTGGTTCTCAACCTTCTGGCCCTTTAAATACAGTTCCTCATGTGACCCAACCATAAAATTATTTTCGTTGCTACTTCATCACTGTAATGTTGCTACTGTTATGAATCGTAATGTAAATATCTGATATGCAGGATGGTCTTAGGCGACCCCTGTGAAAGGGTCGTTCGACCACCAAAGGGGTCTCGACCCACAGGTTGAGAACCACTGATCTAAGGGAAAAGAGGTCAGTGCCCCTGACTAAACAGTCAGGTAGTGCATGTTTAAAAAATTCTAGCACCACACTGGTTGAAAATCGCTGGTATATGTCAATCCCCTTGCACCTTTAGTGTCTCATAAACTGGTATTCAGTGTGAAGTTGGTTATCCCACTGGGTAGTGATGGAGGCCAGCCTATGATGGATGTAAGAAAGTGGGCTGACAGCAGATACAATACGATGTCTGGCACAAGTAGGGAGCAGTACCTGCTATTCAGTTCAGAAGAGCCAGGAATTGTCATAAAATGATTGGCAGCATTTAAAATGCTTTTAGAAACAGGCTTTTGTATTTGGGGTTTTGTTTGATTGGTTTATGGGCTTATGAACTTCATTTTTTTAAAATATTTTTTTTTATTGATTTCAGAGAGGAAGGGCAAGGAAGAGAGATCATTGATCAGCTGCCTCCTGCATGCCCCCTACTGGGGATCGAGACCACAACCCTTGACCTGGAATCAAACCTGAAACCGTTCAATCCGCAGGCCAACACTCTATCCATTGAGCCAAACCGGCTAGGGCTGGACTTTATTTTTTTAAAATTTATCTTTATTGTTGAAAGTATTACAGATGTCCCCTTTGTTTTTTTCCCATTGAACCCCTCCTCCCCGCCCCCGCCCCTCCCAAGCCTTCGCCACACTATTGTTTGTGTCCATGGGCTATGCATATATGCACATAAGTTCCCTGGTTAGTCTCTCCCCTCCACTCCCCACCCCCACCTTCCCTTTGGAAATTCATGTCTCTTCCACGGTTCTATGTCTCTGGATCTATTTTGTTCATTGGATTCCACATATGAATGAGATCCTGTGATACTTATCTTTCTCTAACTGGCTTATTTCACTTAGCATAATACTCTCCAGGTCCATCCAAGCTGTTGCAAATGGGAAGAGTTTGTTCTTTTTTACCGCCACATAGTATTCCATTGTGTAAATGTACCGTAGCTTTCTTATCCACTCATCTGCTGATGGGCACTTGGGCTTAAAGAAAAATCTTTTCATTTTGTTTGTCGAAAGCCATTCAGTTGATCAACCCCAATCCTGGGCAGTGGTTAGTGGGCACATCCCTGGTGTGGCCCTGTGGAAGTTGTTAGTAGTTGCCAGTGCTTTACGGCGTTGCCATTCCACGGTATGTGTAGTGGGTGCAGATCAACCTGTGCCCTTTGTTTCATTTGTCAAGAACTGCAGTATTCTCCCATGACCGTTCCCTCTGCTAGGAGCTCCCACATAGGGGTTAGCCAGGGTCTGGGTCATTCTTAAGGATCTGGTCGTCTGGATTGTGGCAGGCACAGCTGCCTTGGGTAGGAGTGTAGTCCTGCAGAAAAATGAGGAAGAATGGCAGAGTGCTTATGTGGCCTAGCGAACTAAATGGAATCTGTAGGGGATGAAGTTGAATCACTGGACAAAAATGAAACTGGTAAGTTCACTGCAGAAAAGGCCAGCAGCAGCCCCTTCTCTGAGGGCCTAAGGCAGCCGTGGGCAAACTATGGCCCGCGGGCCGGATCCGGCCCGTTTGAAATGAATAAAACTAAAAAAAAAAAAAAAAAAAAAGACCGTACCCTTTTATGTAATGATGTTTACTTTGAATTTATATTAGTTCACACAAACACTCCATCCATGCTTTTGTTCCGGCCCTCCGGTCCAGTTTAAGAACCCATTGTGGCCCTCGAGTCAAAAAGTTTGCCCACCCCTGGCCTAAGGGGTGCCACTGGGATGGGAAGGAAAGTAAGAATAGAAGCTGAAAGGGCAAAACCAAGTGACACAAAACACAGGGCAGAGAAGTAATAATTATGTGTTGATTGGAACCCAAGAAACTAAAATAGGGGGTGGTTTGGGTGGGCATTCACAATGTACACTTTTCTGCCAATTTTTGCTTCTTAATGGTTGTTTTTGCCTTTGCTTGATCACTCCCCTCTCTGTCTTTAAAAAAACATTTTTATTTATTTTAGATAGGAAGGAAGAGGGAGAGAGACATAGAAACATCAGTGATGAGAGAGAATCATTGATCAGCTGCTTCCTGCATGCCCCCACACTGGAGATTGAACCATGACCTCCTGGTTCATAGGTCAATGCTCAACCACTGAGCCACGCTGGCCAGCCAGGCTCCTCTTTCTCTCTTGATAGCTCTCAATCTGTTTTCTAGTAACACTTGTATCTAGTAGGTGAAATGACTTCAGGCTCCCCACACCCATTCTGGGAGGGGTGGGGGGGAGGACGGGGCTGGGTAACCGGGTTCTCTCTTTACTTTCATAGTCTAAAGTGTCCTGTCCTGTTCCATCTTATTTAATCATGCTGTTCTCTTAAACAGTTCTGTGTCATCTCCCTTGTGGGCAGGAAAAGCTGGCTGCTTCAACCCATTTTAAGGACTTCTTAAGAGAAGACTGTTTACAGAGACCATCATGTGGAAACCTAACGCAGAAGGGCTCCCAGCAAGACTGGGAGCTGCTCCCATAGCATTTGTCGAGCTGAGCGGAACGGATATTTTTTCCCACGTGGTATTTTCTGTGCCTGGTCTGCTGCAGAGTGAGAGTCATGTCTAGATAGTCTTAAGCCCGTGCAGAAAAATTCCCCTTGGCCTCCATTCCTCTGGTCTGTTACTAGCACCATGGAGGGTGAAGCTGGAGTTGGTCCATCGTCAAATGGTACTGTTCTGGATTTTATCTTCCTGCCTTGCACAGTGAGATAAACATACTTTTAATCCCCATTTTTTATGCGCTCACTAGAAAGCAGACAGGGTTGTTCCAGAGTGGATTTCCTGTGTCATAGAAATCACAGATGCATAAAAGGAAAAACCAGATGTGCACAGAGAGCCTGCCTGGGCTTACACATTCTTTCATTCCCAGAGTCACAGGGCTTTATGGTCTATGTTCCCAAAGCCAGCTCATGTTTTCCTCCTTTGGCTATGTACTACTCTCCTTCATACTCAGAGTTTCAAGCTAGGAGGAAGTAGGTACGGATCTGGGTGTTTATGCACCGGGGCCTATCTCTGGATCTCTTCACGCATGTGGGGGCTAGTTTGCTTGAAAGTGTGGCTGTGCAGATCTAAGCAAGCTACTCCAGGGATACCCTTGAGCTTTGAACAACGTACTTGCAACCTATCAATTCTTTTTCATCCAGGAAATGCAAAGCCTACCTTCTCCAGGAAAGCCCTACAGCTTGAGTAGATCAGAAAGAGATGCCATTTGCCCCACGCATATCTGCAAATTACTATCTCTGAGAATTGCTGAGGCTGGTGCCTTCTGGCATGAAAGTGCGTAACATTGGTGCTGGATCTATGTTTGCCCACTAGAATACATTTTTTTTCTCAATCAAAAGAAAAAGTCTGCTACACATGCAAAATTAGCAGCACTATCCTTTTCATTGGAAACTCGTTGCCTGTTTGGGGGTTGTGGTGTAGAAGCTGTGTTTAGAGCTGTGTATCATGGAGGTTACACAAATCCCTCATCTAAGGGGATGAGAAGCAGAGCAGCAAACAATTAGTCAGCTGGTGTCTTGATGTCCCACTGTAGGACAGCTAAATTCTGGAGGGATTAGTTGGGACAAAAGCAGTGGATAGATACCTAGTTCAGGGGTAATTTTTTGGTAGTCTAACTAGACCCTCGATTCATGATTATTTCTTGAATGCCTACTATATGCTAGAATGCCTACTTCTGTTCTAGAAGCTATAGAGACAGCAGTAAAAAATATAGACTCGCCCTGGCCGGTTTGGCTCAGTGGATAGAGCGTTGGCCTGCAGATTGAAGGGGCCTGGGTTCGATTCCGGTCGAGGCACATGCCTGGGTTTCGGACTCGATCCCCAGGAGGGTGTGTGCAGGAGGCAGCCGATCAATGATTCTCTCTCATCACTGATGTTTCTATCTCTCTCCCCCTCTCCCCTCCTCTCTGAAATCAATAAAAAATATATATTAAAAAAATATAGACTCTACTATCCTTGAAAGTATAGTCAAGTGGATGGAGACAGGCTGTCAGTGGTAATAAGTGCTATGAAGAAAAATAAAATAAGGCCACGGGTGGTGTGTTTTAGGTAGGTTAGCGAGGGAATTTCTTTCTTATAAGGATGCCTTTGAGCAGGGACCTGAATCAAGCAATGGAGCCAATCATGTAGATATCTGAAGGAAGATCACTCCAGTCCAAAGGAAGAGCTTGGAAAGGCTGAGTTGGAAGTTGATCTGAGAACCAGCAAGGGGGGCGGTG
This sequence comes from Myotis lucifugus, assembly GCF_000147115.1. Taxonomy (NCBI): domain Eukaryota; kingdom Metazoa; phylum Chordata; class Mammalia; order Chiroptera; family Vespertilionidae; genus Myotis; species Myotis lucifugus. The sequence goes on along the minus strand of NW_005875238.1, from coordinate 2,500 downwards.
TGGCTAGTGCTGGGGGAGCCAGGGAAGAGTGGTGGGCAGTGGGGCCGGAGAGTTGACTGGGGGCAAGACTGTGTAGGGCCTTGTCCGGAGGGAAGTGGGAAGTGATGGAAGGCTTTGAGCAGAACAGTGATCTGATGTGACTTAGGCTTTAAAAGGATCACTCTGGCTGCCATGGTGTTCATAGAGTATAGGAAGGCACCAGACAAAGCAGGGGGACGGATTAGGAACCTATTGTGGAAGTCCAGGTCAGGGAGATGGTGGTCCAGGTGGGGAAGTAGTGCTGGAAAAGGAGGGGCGTAACTGGATTCCGGATATATTTCATAGGTAGAGCCAACAGCACTTTCTGGTGGATTGGGTGTAGAGTATGAGAAAAAGGAGTTGAGGATGACTCCACGTTTTTGTTTGTCAGTCTGTGTGTTTGGTTTTCAAGCAACTAGAAAAAATGGAATTGGCATTTATTGTGACGGGGAGAAGCAGAGTTTGGAGGGAATTCAAACCCTGGACTTGGCACATTTGAGATCTGATGAGACGCTCAAGTGGAGATGTCAAGTAGGTAATTGTTGACAAGAATCTGGAGTTCAGGAAGCCAGGTTAGGTATAAAATGAGGCTCTGATAGAAGCCGAGGGCTCCGCTCATCCCATTCTAAATAAATGCTTAAAAAGTCTTCACCAGCCCTAGAACCCACTGAGCATACAAGACATGCTATGAACCGGAGATTAAATTGCCTGGACCATGGATAGAATAGCTCTAGTCTATCAGCTTACAATTTATTATTAACCAACGTTTACCAACTCCACGCCAGGCACTGTGCCAAATGTTGGGTATTCAATGGAGAACAAGACATGCTCCTTGTCTTCATAGAATCTTTAGTCCTGTAGGGGAATGGCGATGTCAGTACAGTTCAACGGAGGTAAGTGTAGGGTGCTATTGGACACAAAGGAGAAGCACCTAATCCAGTCCTGGGGGGGTGGCAGAGAGAGGGCCTGAAGAAAGAGTACGGTAGTCAGGCAAAGAGGCGAGAGAGCCCAAGCCGATTTGGTTCAGTGGATAGAGCCTCGGCCTGCAGACCAAAGGGTCCCAGGTTCGATTCTGGTCAGGGGCAGCACATATCTTGGTTGCAGGCTCCTCCCCAGCCCTGGTCGGGCGCATGCAGGAGGCAACCAATAGATATGTTTCTCTCACATTGATGTTCCTCTCTGTCTTTCCCACTCTCTTAAAAAAAAATCAATGGAAAAAGGTGAAGATTAACAGGAAAAAAAAAGAGTGAGAGAGAGGGGTGGAGAATGTTCTAGGGAGAGAGAGAGCATGCATCAAACAAAGGAAAAGTCTGTGCAGGCAAAGGACCAAAGTTCCGGTTGGCATGTCTGGAGTGCAGAGTGAACGGGGTAGAGACAGAGAGGGGCAAGTAGTGACTGGAGGAGTGATCAGGAGCCACACCATGAAGGATCTTAATGAGCAATGCTGGGACTTGGTTATAAAAGCTCCAGGAAGCCTCTGAGTTGTAAGCAGAGGAAAGGGGCTAGTCCAGGGGTGGGCAAACTTTTTGACTCGAGGGCCACAATGCGTTCTTAAACTGGACCAGAGGGCCGGAACAAAAGCATGGATGGAGTGTTTGTGTGAACTAATATAAATTCAAAGTAAACATCATTACATAAAAGGGTACGATCTTTTTTTTTTTTTTTTAGTTTTATTCATTTCAAACGGGCCGGATCCGGCCCGCGGGCCGTAGTTTGCCCACGGCTGCACTAGCCGCTAGTGTAAAGAGTGGATTGGAGGGAGACAAACCTGGAAGCAGTTACCATCAGAGGATGGGAGATGGTGGCAATCTGACACTCATATGCCCCTATAAATGTGTCCATATAATACAACACAGGGCCTGGGTTTGCTTTGCTTACCCTCAAGCGAATGGAAGATGCTCTCCAAGAAGCTAATTACTTTGATGGAAAAGAGACACAGGATGCCTATATTTTAATAGGGGGCCAGGGTGTGGGAGGAAGCAAGGGAAAGCACAGTTCCAGATGGGACAGCTTCCAAGAAGAGTAACCTCTCGTTATGGGGGGGTCGGGAGCCAAGACCGGAAATAAACACCTTATAGTCTTTCTAAGCACCTCTTGCTTTGTGCAACGTGTGTGCGGTGCAGTGTGTGGTTAGGACAGGGCCTGGATTCTGTGTGAAGGTGCTAAGTGCTGGGTGTGTATTTGGGAATGCAAGTTTGTGGTGGGAAGTTTGACCTGAGTCTGCGTTAATGTGCAGAACTCTGGAATGCATCCTGTGCAAGTACATACCTGCAGCAAAAAGGGAGATGCGTGCAGTATACGCAGTGAGAGAACACAGGCCTTTTGACGGCCTGCGTCTCAGACAGAACAAGCTATGGGTTCTGTTCCAATCCAGATATTCTTTTGGTTTTTGCACACAGAAGGCACGCACATATTTGTCGACTGAATGATTGTTTCACTTTTATTAAGATTCAATCATTTGTTGGAAATATATAGGTTTGGT
>NW_005875237.1:0-12755 GCF_000147115.1 Myotis lucifugus | reverse complement strand
TGGTTAGAAAGAGCTTTTGGGTGCGGGCGGGCGGGGGTGGGGGGGAGCTTCTAAGGAGAAGGATCTGGGAATATATTTGCTCAGCCCACAGAGTGGAAGACTTAGAAGAGAGTTTCAGAGTTTTATTCACCATGTCAACAAGTAGCAGTAGCTTGATGTTTTTATTGAATGAGTCATCTTTTAAGGAAGTGATGGGTATTGGGATGTCCCAAATCATAGAATAAGGACATGGCTCTTCAATTAAAAAAGTATTTCATCTTTATAAATACCATCAAGATGCCTTCAATAAAAAGAAAAAAGTTCTTGGCGGATGACCATTCCATTCGAAAGACTGAACATAACAAATAGGATTGTTACAATAAAATATAATGCATGCATTGATCTAAAATACAAGTTATGTGTGTGATTGCTGTGATGTATCCCAATTCACCATGAATGGTTAACTTATAATGTAACTAGCAATTAATATAAACTTTTACCCTGATGTGGCAGTTCTGTATCTGTAAACACAATCAAATAAGACAGCTGTCATATGTTATTTTAACATTTTGAATTACAAATCTGTTCATTGGTATCAAAATTTTTATCCTACTTATCAATTATACTGACAGCCATAATTAAACAATTCCTCATAACATCCAAGACATAAAAGCAATTAAGATGAAGAATATAATGTTTTGAAATAATCTTATTCTATTTTCCTGTTTATCCTTCCCAGAAGCTTTCGAAAGAAAACCTGGGTAAAAATTACCCAAGTTTTCTGTAAAAAGTGACATCTTTCATTTATATCTTATCAACTCTTATTCTTTAAAAATGAAAGTCTCACTACTTAGAAACTATTATCCAAACAAAAGTGTTTGTACTGCTATAGCTCACAGCTCTCAGTTCACTATTTGTGAAGAGTGGAATCCTATCTTCAAGTGAAACTTTATTTGAAAATCCAACATGTAAAAATGAATAATATGAAATTGCTCAGGTTAAAAAAGGGCATAGGGAACTTAGAGCCCTACCTACCAAGTTTCTCCTCAGGAGGGAAATTTAAGACTTTCTGCCAACCATAGTCTGAAAACCATTGCTTTAGTCCATCATAAGGAAATTTGTTCTTCATTCGACATCAAGCAAGTCCAATCAGTGCACACTCTACTGTTGAAGAGGCTGTAACGGGCAGGCCATGTTCCATGCCAGGGAGGTACACGGCTGGGGTTCTTCAGAGTTCCAGCCAGACACACGGTCCCTTCTTTATCCTTTGTACCTTGTGATTCTTCCACCTTAGACACAGGTGATTAGGGATCAGCACCTGATCTAAGGACAGCTAAGTGACATTTAAACAACCTGGCATGAGAATACTGCCCAAGGGGACACTCCATTCTGGAAGGTCACTCACTCTTTAACCTATCACTCCCTGTGGGGATTTTGAACTTGAGATGCACTGAGAGAAGTGTAGCAAGGAGATATATGAAAAGAAAGCAGAAAGCAAATGCTTTGAGGCAAAGAGAATTAGAGTTGGTTTGTTATGGCAGGAGCAGTTCAAGAAAGGGAGAGGGCAGCTAAGTTATAATGATGGCAGAACCCCAGAGAAGGGAATGGTGAATGCCTGTCTCAGAGTTCCCCTGCCAAACCACTGGGACCACTCACATGCCCCGAAGGAAATACTGAGATGGCTCCTGCACTTTCCTCACTTTCCCATATCTATACTAATAAAAGGGGAATATGCAAATTGGTCACGATGCCCTCACAGTAACAACTGAACAGCAGGCTGCGTGGGGCAACCAGGCCAGCAGTATGGTTAGCTAGGGATGACCAAATAACTGAACAGGCTGGCAGGGGGGGCAGTGAGGGGCAACCAGGCTGGTGGGGGGGGGGGTAGTTGGGGGCAACCAGGCCAGCAGGGGGGGCACTAAGGGGGTGACCAGGCTGGTGGGGGGGGGCATTTAGGGGCAACCAGGCCAGTAGGGGGGGTAGTTGGGGGGCGATCAGGTTGGCAGGCAGAGGCAGTTAGGGGTGATCAGGCTGGCAGGCAGGTGAGCAGTTAGGAGCCAGCGTCCTGGATTGTGAGAGGGATGTCCAACTGCCGGTTTTGGCCCTATTCCTGGGATCGGGCCGAAACCAGCAGTCAGACATCCCCCAAGGGGTCCCAGATTGGAGAGGGTGCAGGTTGGGCTGAGGGGATCCCCGCCCCTGCCCCCCCGTGCATGAATTTTGTGCACCAGGCCTCTAGTGTCCTTATAAAAATCTCCATTCTACAAAGCTACTTAAGCATTCTCTAGTTAGTTTGCAAAGCCTAACTAACCCCATTGCATAATTTTCCTGCTTTACCAAACATATACTGGTAATTCAACTCAGAAGATAATCTTGTGAAACCTGATTTAGACACTGGATTTGTCAATATCTCAAGACCAAAAATATCAAGTGCATGGCATGTGCTCTTATAGCTTCCTTACCTGCGCCTGGCAGACATCAGCATGAACCTGAACCTTTATGTTACTGCAGAGACAGGAATCAACTGCAGCAATTGTGTCAAACAGCTCACTGGGCAGCTTACTAATCTATATGGTTGATGCAAACACTGAAATCTATTTACCACTCCAATTTAGTATTTTGAAGGGTATGTGTTCTTGGTTAGCACAGTATTTGGGTAGGTCCGTGGCTTTCAATATTTCTCATCAAGGACTGCCTCTGTGGGCAGGAGAGTGAAGCCGAATAACTGCAGTCCAGATAAACGTGAAATACCTCCACTTTTATCTGCTACATGTATTGAAGTTCCTAGTAACATTTTAATTGAGAAAAGGTCTCTACAACTAAGAGAAAAATAGAACTAAACTATTATATTGTCAGCATTTGGGTCAGAGTGTTCACAGCACTGAAATATTTCATAGATGAATCTGACTTAAAACTGTCAACCAGCATAATCAGCCGACTATTTAGACTTCTTATTTCAAGATTTAAATCTGCAGAACAACATTTATAAGTAACTGTTTTCAATTTTTTATATTAATGAAATATGCTTTCATACCTCAATGATACCAAGATCTTCCATATGGCATCCATAGCATCATCCTCTAAGCATTAATAAAGCATAAAAAGGTATTACATGCAAAAAAAAATGAACATCCACACTCAATAATTGATAGATCTAACAGACAGAAAATAGTTGACCCTGAACAATGTGGGAGTTAGGAGCGCTGACCCCTGTACAGTAGAAAAACTGTGTATAACTTTTGACTCCCTAAAAACTTAGGTTGTCCCTCAGTACACATGGGGGGTTGGTCCCAGAACCTCTCGTGAATACCAAAATTTGTGGATGCTCAAGTCCCCTGTATAAAATGGCATAGAACAATACATACAGTTGAACCTCCCCGTCTGCAGACTCCCAACTCCTGGTCAAAAACAGTACATATATTTATTGAAAAAAGCTGCATATAAATGGATGTGGGCAGTTCAAACTGGTGTTGTCCAAAGGTCAGCTGTATATAGAAAATTTGAACAACATTATCAACCAATTTTATCTAATTGTAACTTACAGAACACTTCACCCAACAACAGTGGAATATACATTCTTTTCAGGTACACATGGAACATTTACCAAAATAGACAATATTCAGAGCCACTAAACATGTTTAAATAAATTTAACCGGATTTAAGTCATGCAAACAATAATCTCTTACCATAACCTAAAAAAGGTTTAAAAAAAACACCAAAGAGCTAACATCATGCCTAATAATGAAAGACTGACTAAATGTTTTCCCTATTAGATTAAAAACAAAGCAAGCATGTCCCTTCTCACTGCTTCTACTCAACGTTGTACTGGAGGTACAAACAATTCAATAAGAAAAAAGAAATAAAAGGCATTTTTTGAAAAAATTGGAAAGGGAAAAATAAAACTGTCTTTATTTGCAGATGTAGAAAATGTTATATAATCTATTAGAAAACTACTAAAACTAATAACTGAGTTTAGCAAAGTTGTAGGATACAAGACCAAAATGTAAAAGTCAACGGAATTTCTACATAGTAGCCATAAACAATCAGAAATTACAATTAAAAGTGCAATTTCATTTATAATAGCATCAAAAAGTATCAACTGCTTAGGGATAAATCTGATTCAAGATGTGTAAGATTTTTACACTGAAAACTACAAAAACACTCCTGAGAAAAAGTAAAGAGCTAAATAGATGGATAGATATGCTATGTTTATGTATCAGAAAAAATATTAGTAAGATGTCAATTATCCTCAAATTCATCATAGAGTCAACACAATCTAAATCAAAATCCAAGCAGGCTTTTTTTTTTTTTTTTTTGTCAAAATTGACAAGCTGATTGTAAACTTCATATGGAAATGTGAAGAACCTAGCCAAACAATTTAGAAAAAAACAAATGTAAAGGGCTAACACTACCTGATATTATAAAACGACAGTAATCAAAACATCATAGAATTGTTATCAAGATAGACAAATAGATCAATGGAACGGAATAGCAAGTCCAGAAAGTCCATACCGACACATATATGGTCCATTGATTTTTTTACAAAGGCACAAAAGCAATTTACTACAGAAAAAATAGTCTTTCAACAAATGGTACTGGAATAGTTTGTAAGCCACATGCAAAGAAAAAGAATAACAACAAGAAACTTCATTCCATACCTTGTGCAGTGTTAAAAAAACACAACAAAACAAAACAAAAAAAGGATCACTGACCTGTCAAACTTAAAACATAAAACTTCTAAAAGACAACGTAGTGACCCTGGTTTAGGCAAGCTTGAGTTTTTCAAGGACAACACCAACGTGATCAATACAATAAAACTTGAACTTCACCAACATCAAGAGTATCTGCTAGTTAAAATACACTGGTTTGAGAACATAATAAACAGCACCAACAAAGAAAAAAAAAGATACTGTTATATTTGACTGAAAAGACAAACCAAAGACTGAGGGTAAATATTTGCAAATCATCTATCTAAGAAAGGATCTGTATCCAGAATATATACTAGTAAAGAACGTCAAAAATTCAATAATAAGAAAACAAACAATGCAATAAAAAAAGGGGGTGGGGGAGAGTTAGACAAGCATACCACCAAAAATGATAGGTAGATGGCAAATAAGAACACAAAACATTGTTCAACATCTTTAACAAAACGGAAATTAAAATTTCACTGTAATATTACTATACCTTATAAGAATATCCTGATGGACTTATTACAGAGCTTCGGTGCATTGTTTTGTTGATTTTAATAAAAATACATGTAGCTTAACCATAGATCAAATAGGACCTTAAAAGGCAGTGTTTTTGCAACCGCTGTTCTCCATAGATAATTGGTGTCATAAAAAGTAAGAACATGGATAAAATCCAACTATGCCTGGACAGACTTGGATATATATGAGGCTGTGTTTACACACCATTTAGGAGGGGCATTCTAAAGCTCAAATAATACTGTTATATCTTTACTATTCAGAAACATAAAAACATTTTTTTTTTTTACCTAATAAAAGTTGTGGGAAAGTTTTGTCGACCATTAATTATAATTGAAGATAAAGGTATCTGATGTGACTGCTATCAAAGGTAGCACCTTGTTTTGCAGAAGACTGATGAGCTCCATAGTTGGTCAAATAATCTAGACATGATGTAACTGTGTAATTATCCTGAAAGCAGGATTTTCTAATCAACACATGTTAAATTCTTCATTCTATTCTAATAACTTTATTTCCTGCTTTCTGCTTCTCATACTATGTTATGCTTCGCTTGAAACTCAGATGTTCCCCATTCTGAGAAAATAATGAAAGAAAATGGGCATATGGTACTTGTTTTTTATTTAGGAAGTTATAATTTCCAGGAAGGCAGTAACTAATTCTCTTATGATTTCTCAAAAATGGACAGGACATTGCAGAGTTCTTAATAAATCTTTAATCGGTGAACACGTTTTTGATAAGAATTACATTGTACCGCCAAGTTCTCTACGTGGGAGTAAGATAAATTTGTAAATCACTCATCATCCAAACGCCAAGGATCATTCCTGCCTCCAAGTTCTCATTTTCCAGATCTGAGGGACTTAACTGCAGCCTCCAGAGAAGCTGCTTCAATACCTTGGAGAAGTGTTCATTTTCTAAATAAGAATGGTAGTTGTTGAGAGGAGAGGTTAGGAAGAGAGAGGCTCCATCAATCTATCTTCCATACTATATATCTTTTTAAAATATATATACATATTTTTATTGATTTCAGAGAGGAAGGAAGAGAGAAACCTCAATGATGAGAGAGAATTATCGATAGGCTGCCTCCCGCACACCCCACACTGGGGATGAAGCCCACAACCCAGGTATGTGCCCTGACTGGGAATCGAACCAAGACCTCCTGGTTCATAGGTTGATGCTCAGCCATTGAGCTATGTTGGCCAGGCATCCTATATAATAAAAGGCTAATATGCAAATGGACCAAACAGCAGAACAACCGGTTGCTATGATACGTCCTGACCACCAGGGGTCAGATGCTCAATGCAGGAGCTGCCCCATGGTGGTCAGTGCACTCCCATAGGGGGAGCGCCGCTCAGCCAGAAGCCTGGCTCATGGCTGGCAAGTGCAGCGGCTGTGGCGAGAGCCTCTCTTGCCTCAGCAGCATCGCTAAGGATGTCCGACTAAAGCTGTTAGTCAGACATCCCCCGAGGGCTCCTGGACTGTGAGAGGGCCCAGGCCAGGCTGAGAGGTCCCCCCCCCCCCCCACCGAGTGCATGAATTTCATGCACCGGGCCTCTAGTATACTATATATCTCGACTAAAAGATAATAAGCAAAATATTTAGTGACTTTCTATTATACAAACATAAGGAAAGCATTTGTTTGTTTAATCCTCACCTGAGGATATGTTTTTATTGATTTTTAGAGAGAGAGAAGAAGAGAGAGACAAACATCGATCAGTTGCCTTCTGTATGTGCCCTGACCGGGGATCAAACCCACAACCTAGATACTATATGTGTCCTGACTGGGGAAGGAATCGAACTCACAACCTTTTGGTGTATGGCATGACGCTCCAACCAACTGAGCAATCTGGCCAGGGTGAAAGCATTTTTTTACACTTAACAAAATACAGTTTGAGAACTTATGTATGTCACATCTTGACAAAGTGAAATACCAAGTTCTAGACTCAGTGTGCTGCCTGGTTTTCTGCCCAACTTCAGGGAAACATCAGCTCTAATTACAAGTGAAGCAAATTGTAAACAGTGAAGTCAGCGGCAAAGCTGCCATGGAGCTTAAAAAAAAAATAAGGAAGGCCAGAGTGAATCACTAGATTGTATATTTTTCTCCAATACCATGTATATTAGGCCAAGTGATGAATGCCTAATTAAAACTAATAATGATGAAAAGCATTTAAAGTGCTTACTATATACAAAATGTATCCATTTTATTATTCCAATGAATGTTTTTCTAACTTCAGGAGAACTGGACTATAATTATACCCATTTTGCAGATGAAAGGAAAGTTGAGAACATCATATTACAACTTATTTTGACAGAGCCAGGACAGACCCTAAATCCATGGATCTCTTAATTATTTCTCTACTGCCCCCTATCAGCAGGATAGCCAACTTAACATCTTAAAAATTCTCTTTGGATGTTTAATTAAATTTTTGATTCATTGGAAAATGTATTAGAACATGTTAAACATGCATTCTTATTCTTGAACATTGAGAAAAATGACAAAGAAAGGTTTCTTTCAAAAAACTCCATTATTTTTAATTAATTTAAAAACTCAATTTACTATGGGTTTCATTTGACTTACAGTTTTTATAAGATCTGGAAGTAGTTTTAAAAGAGTCAGTGATTTTTAGAGCAGGTTCCATCTTACAGGACAGTAAGTACCCATTAATATATAACTTTGCAGCCAGGAAAAGAACCTTGGGGAAACTAGAGTCCTGCCTTTTGCCAAAGCTTCATCTATAAACCTCCCCGACAGTATACCGCCACGATGGTTTCCTTCCCAGTGTTTAAAGAATAAGATTTTTAAAACTAATTTTTCCTAGATCTAATTCACATAGCATATAATCTATCTATTGAAACTGTACAATTTAGTGGATTTTAATATATTCATAATATGTGAAAATATTAGAATATTTTCATTGGTTTAAAAGGAAACCTTGTACCCTTTAACAATCTCCCCTTCCATGACTCCATTTTTTTCCAACCCTAAGCCACTACTAATCTACTTCCTGTCTTTATAGAGTTGCCTATTCTGGATATTTCATATACATGGAATCAAATAATATGTGGTCTTTGTGACTGGCTTTCTGACTCAGCATAATTTTTCAAAGTACATCTATGTTGTAGTATATATGACTAGAGGCCTGGTGCACGAAATTTGTGCACGGGGGAGGGTGTGTGTGTGTGTGTGTGTGTGTGTCCCTCAGCCCAGCCTGCACCCTCTCCAATCTGGGACCCCTCAAAGGATGTCTGACTGCCCTTTTAGGCCCAATCCCACCGGATCGGGCCCAAACGGGCAGTCGGACATCCCTCTCACAATCCAGGACTGCTGGCTCCCAACCGCTCGCCTGCCTGCCTGATTGCCCCTAACTGCTTCTGCCTGCCAGCCTGATCACCCCCTAACCACTCCCCTGCCAGCCTAATTGACACCAACTGCTCCCCTGCCAGCGTGATTGCCCATAACTGCCCTCCCCTGCCGGCCTGGTCACCCCTAACTGTCCTCCCCTGCAGGCCTGGTCGCCCCCAACTGCCCTCCCCTGCAGGCCTGATCGCCCCCAACTGCCCTCCCTTTCAGGCCTGGTCCCCCCCAACTGCCCTCCCCTGCAGGCCTGATCGCCCCCAACTGCCCTCCCTTTCAGGCCTGGTCCCTCCCAACTGCCCTCCCTTGCTGGCCTGATCGCCCACACCTGCCCTCCCCTGCTGGCCATCTTGTGTCCACATGGGGGTGGCCATCTTTGACCACATGGGGGCGGCCATCTTTGTGGGTTGGAGTGATGGTAAATTTGCATATTACTCTTTTATTAGATAGGATTACTTCACTCCTTTTTATGGCCACCTAATATTCCAGTGAATAAATATACTTCATCTAGTTTAACCATTCATCAGTTGATGCACATTTGGGTTGTTTGCACCTTTTGGCTATCCTATATAATAAAAGGCTAATATGCAAAATGCCTCCTCGACTGGGAGTTCGACCAAGGGGCGAGGCTGGTCAGCCAACTGCCCGTGGCCCTTCCCCACTTAGAGAATAAATGGCCCATACAATGGGATAAATATAAAACTTGATCTCTAAGATGAATAAGGAGATTCAATCGGTACCACATTTTTTTTAACAGCAATGAAACAGATTATTTTCTAACTGAAATATTTCTAGAAGAAGGAGGGGAAGAGGAAGAAGAAGAGGAGGAGAAAGAGGTGGAGACCAAGAAGAAAAAGGGAGAAAATAAATAACTTTCTTTCTTATTTGTCTGTAGGCATCAGATGGCTCTGCCTCTGAAAAACTTAGAAAGTATGTTACAGTATTTAAATACCAGTATAGTAGAGTGGACTCAATAATATCAGTGCTATGTATAAACTCAGGCTAAGAACTTAAATTTTCCACGTGAGCTCATGAGTGGTTGAAACAAAAGAGCCCCCAAAATTATTGAACATTTTAAAGGAAATTTAATCAACACTAAGAAAAAGAATTTTAATCTTAAAAAAAGGAAGATATTTCTGGAACTACAACAATGTACTTGATTTAATACAATTCAAGGAAGAATCTTAATAATCAAAACTCTGGGAGCTAAAAAGCCATTGAAAAAAAAATCATTAAATATAACCTTTTAAAATTCCCAGTCAAGATGTGTCAAAGGAAGTGGAAGACTGCTGCCAGTTGAATAAAGCCATCCTATATACCTTACTTAACTGCTTAATTCATTCACCTGTTAATCCATTCATTTATCAATTGTTCTGGGAGACTCTTGGTCAAATTGCCTTTTACAGGCTGGACTCCCCTAACACATATGATCCAACGAGTGATTATCTTTCCTCTTGTGAAAAACAAGTGGTATTAACAATCAGGACCACTGTAACTGCATTAAACACTCACTAACACATTTCCAGAGGACATGAACACTTACTGCAACATACAGAACTTGTGATGCCTTTAAAATTCCTGTGAAAACTCCCTTGGTGTCCAAGTGAGGGACCTGCTCATTGAACCTACCTCCAATGAGGTAAAAGAATTCTGCCCAAGAGCAGGTAATCCAGGATTCACAGCACCATCTTTTAAAAAAGCAGTTTGCAGCTGTACCTCGTGAGCATGGCTATGGCTTTAAGACAAAAGCTTTTGTGTTTGACCCCTGCAAAATGGAAGGTGCAGATAGTGGCAGGCATTGCAGGAGGAGCAGGGAGTGAGGGGGGAAGAAACCCCACCAGCCGAGGTCAGAATGGATTGCAGATACCACGGGAAGAGCATTTAATATTGGTTTTGGCAGAGAATAAAGGAGCACGCAAAGAGGTTTTAACTGCACTCTGATTCTTGTGCTTGACATGTCCTCCACCATTACTATAGAGATTTCAAATTAGGCCTAATCCAGACAGCACTGTCACCCTTGGCTTTGACAAAGTCCTATTTTAGTGTATGTGCTTCCAAAGAGAGCACAGCCAAGTCCTGACAACACTCTCCATTTATCCATTTATACAAACATTTACTGATAACCCATGTGGGCAGGCTGTGACCATCACCTTATATCAGACCAAAGTGCATTAGACTAGAATCGACTTAATTTGCTGTGTTTTTTCTTTTTGAAAAAAAAAAAAGACATTAACTTTGAAGTAATTCAAACAAAATTCACAGTCTTAATTTGCACATTGTGTAAGCTCCCAAACCTTCCCACCGGTACCTCCGGAATATGTTGTTAAATAAACCTTGCTTAGTGGACAGCAGGAAACATGAAAGTAGAATCTCTTAAGAAAGCTTGCTGTTCTTAGAGTAAGATGATCATGATGGAAAGCCAGGTGCTGGCATCACCCAATTCTTGAAAGCTTACCCTGAGGCCTGTCCCTTGGTGGCAGTCCCTGAGAGCAGGAGCCCCCATTCCTGCTCTAACTGGAGGCTTGGTGGCAGCACCCTGAAGGCTTCTGGGATAGGAACACTTACTGTTTTCTTGAGGAAGCCCTCCAGGTCAAGCAATAGCAGAAATAGCAGGGGGGCAGCCTCTGCTAACCCAGGGCAACCTAATTTTGAGGTATGACCCCAACACAGATCTGTTCTCAGGGACAATGTTCTCTGTCTCTTGCCTGCAGAAGGCTGTATTATCAGCTTTGAAGGGCCAGATTGTATTTAGCTGAAAAGCCTCTGAGCTAGATCTCAAACATGTCTGCTGTTAAGGCATAAACTGCACTGAGTGTGAATCCAAGTTCCAGCACTTACTATCTATTAGGGCCTCGGTTTCCTCACTTGTCAATGTGTGTGGGAGGGGCGGGTGGGGTAAGGGTGGGGGGTGGCATCTAGCTGCCAGATTTGCGATGAAAATCAAATAGTAAAAGATAAGCCTCTAATATAGTGGTGCTGAATCAGAATTTTGATCACTGCTTTCTCTACATAAGTGTGCTTCTTCATTTATTATGGCTTTTTATCTCTTCCTATTCCCAGAAAATCTGTAGTAAATGATCCAGAGTCCCAAACTTAGTTTTTTCCCTTCTAATAGGAATAACAGGAAGAAGAAACAATTGTGTACACACAAAGGGCTTCACCAATGTGCTTCTCTAAACAAAACATGTGACTCTCAAAACCACATTCTTTTTAAAAAGTCACATTTTTGGCTACCCTTTTTGTTGCGCATTTATTTCTCTGCATACATGTCCCACAAATTTCTGAGGCAAACTAGAAGGCAGTTCAGAGTTGACTGTCTGAAGCCTTCCAATCTTTCTCCTTTTCTTTTCTTTTGGTAAAGGGTGGGATTGGAGTCAATGACAGAACATGAAGCAGGAAGTGCTACCAGCAGGGAATAGTACAGTAAAAGGCAGAAAAACTGAGCGCTCACACCTGGACAAGCCTCGGTGTCCTCGTTTCTAACTTGAGGGTAAAAACGCTTAATGGTTGTGAGAATCGAACTAGGTAATATATGTAAGCTGTCTAACACAGTTCCTGATTCACAGTAAATGTTCAAGAAAAGTTGGTTATTTTCACTCCTCATCTGTGAATCTTAAATTCAGAGATCTGCTCATCTTTTGAATCCCCGTAGCCTACTCTTATAATACATATTATACCCTGACTTGTGTATTAGCAAGGAAGTATAAACCCTCTCCCTACTCCTTTAGGACGAGGACTCCAGCTGACCCACTTTAGTATATCCCAGAGACCTAACTCAGCACCAGCATTCACTTGTGGGATGAATAAGACATCTTGTTTAATTGGAGAGAGACTGTGTGTGATATTAAGGAAAGCTAGTTCTATTGGCCAGTTTTTGGTAGTAGACGATAAAGACAAACCTACCAAGAGTGGGGAAATATTAGTTAACAGAAAGGGAAAGTCTTGGAATCGAAGATGGCGGCATAGGTAAACACCGTTGACTGCCGCCGTGGACAACCATTTCAATAATACAACTAAAAGACGGAGCGGACATCAACCAGAACCACGGGAAGGCGGGCGGAGGACAGTCTCTTCAACTAGAAGCAAAAACAACAGCATTCCGACCGCTCAGCGGAGGCGCAGTGTGGAAAATTTAAAGGTACGGCCGGCGCGGTGGTGACGGTGCGCGCGCAAACGGGCTGGCGGCGGAGGGCGCGGTTGTCGTTTTCAATCCGGAGCGA
>NW_005875236.1:0-12757 GCF_000147115.1 Myotis lucifugus | reverse complement strand
CACCTAACTCAACGGGATCTCTCCCAGGTCAATCCCTATACCCTGGGGTCATCCATTGCTTCCCAAGGGTGAGTAGAGTGTAGATGGGTCCTGAAGGCTTGGGGTGGGAGGCACAGTCTCTTGGAAGTTTTTCCTGCCAAATAATTGGGAGGGGAGAGGCGAAGACTGGGAAGCGCTGAGAACCTAGCGCAGCAGAAATCTCCCCACCTCCACCCCTACCTCCTCACCCACAGGACCATCTATCCCCCAGTCGCCATTATAGGGCAACCAGTTTTTTCTCCTCCGGCAAACTGGGTGCAGGGTTTGTTCTTCTGAGGCCCCAGTGTTCACGGCTGGAGTCAGCACAGTAAAGATTTGGGTGAAAACTGCCTGGACGAGGGCCACTAAAAACATCCTTTCTTTCACTAACATTCTCCCAATCTCCCTTAAAATATTTGACATTTCCTAGAACCGTAGCAGACATGAGTAGCAGCACTCTCAGTGTTGGTTTCATCACCTCTGACTCCGTCCCCTCCTCACCCACCCCAGGGGGCACTGGATATTTGGATCTCATCGGTACCTCCTTGGGGAGGACAGGAAACAGGCACCCTCGCCCTTCCCCGTCGCTGCTGGGTCTAGATTCAGAGCCAAAAGAGCAGTTGGGACCACCAGGCTCCCCGGGGCCCTGATTCCGGTGAAGGTGGTGACTTACACCTGCCATCACTTTACAGCCAGTTCTAGGGAACGGAGGAACTGCCAGCTGCTCTCTGGCCCAGAACCAGGAGGCCACAGTGAGGATGTGAGTTAATGTCTTCCTGGAGCCCCGCTGTGTGCCCAGCTCTGTGCCAGGCTGAGCTGTGAGGGAGAAGGGGAGGAGGTCCTGGGGGCTTCCACACAGCCTGAGAGGCTGGGAGGAGAGCCTTATGGGCAGAACAGTCAGGGAAGGCTCCCTGGGGGGAGGATTTGAATGCCATGTGAGCACTTGGCCTTGAAGGCTGGAGCTGAGCCAAATTCTCCAAAGTAGTGTCCACCTAAGGGAGGGACCTGGCTTTGCCTCATTGGACAGACTTTAGCTCCAGGCCTAGAAAGAGCCTACCTAGAGGGCCCTACTTTGGAAACTAACTTTTACCAAGTGCATGTGCCAGACTTCAGGCCGAGCACTTTACAAGATCGTCTCTTAATCCTCATGGCAACACTGTTAGGTAAGTGATAGTTTATAGATGAAGACACTGAGGCACAAAGAGGTTAAGTAATGGCCCCAGGTCATACGAAAAGTTAAAAAGCAGAGCCAAGCTTTGAACCTAGATGACCTGCCTACACTTTACATCTACCATTGAGACCTGCTTTGTGCCAGACACCTTACATATTTTATGTCGTTCACATGAGGAAAACAGTCGTCATTCTCCCCATCTCACAGATGAAACATGCTTGTAGGTGCTCAGGTCACACAGGGAGGAGCCATGCCCCGTCTCTCGGGCTCTAACTCTTTTCTGCCTTTGATGGATATTCCCTGTTTGTAAACTTTAAGGGGTATGTTTAACTTCTGATTAGGTCTCCACTCTTGACCCAGCCTGGCCTGGGGCCCTAGGCTGCCCTTGAAGGGCAGGAGGGAGGGAGCTTTCTGGGGGCCCTAACAGGGAGAGGCTCCCTATGTGCCCCACGGATCCCTGCTCCATTCCCTTCTCCCTCTTCAGGCCAGGATGTCATGAATCTCTTTTACACTCTGCCCTGCCCACGGGGTTACAGCCAGGGAGGACAAGGAGCAGGGCAGGGGCGTTCCACCCTGGAGCCACTTGTGACAGAACTGGACCAAGCCCTCTAAGTACTGTCCTTCAACAGTCTTTCTCCCAGCTCTCCTGCAGGGAGGGGACAGTCTTGCCCTTGAGGCCAAGGTCATCCCTGCCTCTAGGCCTTTTCCCTCCTGCCCAGCCAGACTCTGGCAGCAGTATGTGGAAAGGAAAAACAGTGGCAACTTCCTCTTCATACTACCACCCAAATAACTGTTATGACAACAACCCCACAGAACAGTTTGACAAAAAGCTTTAGCCCACTGGTGTGGCTCAGTGGTTGAGCGCCCACCTTATGAACCAGGGGGTCATGGTTCAATTCCTGGTCAGAGCACATGCCCGGGATTGTGGGCTCTACCCCGTTTGGGGCGTGCAGAAGGCAGATGATCCATGATTCTCTCTCATCATTGATGTTTCTATCTCCCTCTCCCTTCCTCTCTGAAATCAATAAAAAAATATTTTTTAAAAAAAGCTTTAGGCAAGAAGTGGGGAGGCATAGGTTCAAGTCATAGCTCTGCTGAATGGTCTTGAGATCCTGAGCAGGGCCTCTCGCTTGGCCTTAGTTTTTCTGCCTCTTCCCAACGTGGGTGAAGGCAAGTGATTGTGAGACCAGATGATCTAAGAGCCTTCCTAGTAATAATAGTCTGAGAATCTCAATCCATGACCAGGGATTTGGGACTGGGATCCCTGGGATTTTATCCTAGGGCCTGATTTGTCTTGAATGATAAGGAAGCCATACTGCAGCCTCGGGGCTGGGCCAGGAGTCTGATGTGTAGGTGTTAAGGGGAGGAGTGGGGAACCTGAATCCCTATGGGAAGAGAATTGGGTTGGAGTGGCCTCTGAGGCTGCATCTCTGCTGAGCTGTTTATCCCCCTTCTATTTCCAAAGAGATGGTGTGAAATGAGTATTATTTTTCTGGCAAAAAAAGCCTTTTTATTGATTTCAGAGAGGGAGGAAGAGAGATAGATGCATCAATGATGAGAGAGAATCATTGATCAGCTGCTTCTTGCGTGCCCCACACCAGGGATTGAGCCCACAACCTGGGCATATGCGCTTGACCGGAATCGAACCTGGGACCCTTCAGTCTGCAGGCTGGCGCTCTACCCACTGAGCCAAACTGGCTAGGGCTGGCAAGGATACTTGAATTGGAGGAGACACTGCTTTGTCTGGCTAAGTTCCACTAATTTTCAAGACTCTAAATGGAAATAGATACAATATATCTATTGCCTCTAAGATGGAATAGGTACAATACTAGTATATGATATGTTTAAAAGCCTTGAGAAATTAAGACAATTGGGGGAGAATTTGGTAATGACTTATTGACAACTATATAGCAAACTAAGCAAAACAGTAGTAGTAGTAGTAATATTATAACATGAGTAATACTAATATAACATATTATAACATTAATAATAACATATTCAATTGTCCTGTCAGGGAATTGAACCATGACCTCCTGGTTCATGGGTAGACGCTCAACTACTGAGCCACGCTGGCTGGGCAACGTATTATTATTCTAAGGAAAACATAAAGTTGTAAGAAATATAAGGTAACTATAGTAAACCACATGGCTTAGCTGTGATTGAATTTTAATAAGATAAACACTGAATAATTAATTTTATTGTATATAATGGGAATATGGGGAGATGGGAAAGGTGCCTGTATGGCAGAGGAATGGGGAGTAAATTGAAAGAGTTAAATCCTTAACCTATCGTGTGAGAAGTCAGTAGAAAATAGCTAAGACTTAAAAATTAGTAAGTAGCATGTTATTTGGAAATTAGAAGGTAAGTACCAAAATAAACAGCTAAAAAAATTAATAGTTGTCTCTGGAGTGTGGGATTTAGGACAATGATGGGAAACTGTTACTTTTCATAATAAATCTTGCAGAACTTTTTGCCTCTTTAATCTTTTTTTTTTTTTGCCTCTTTAATCTTTGACTATCTATTACTTTGACTAAAAATAACACTAAATAGAAGGAGCTTTGAAGTCGGGTGGCAGAACCAGGGGTTCCCGGGGAGGTATGCTAGAAGCGAAGCTAGGGAGATGGGCAAGAGCCATATTATGAAAGCCTTTGAATGCCAGCTGCTAAACTGTTTACATTTTATTCTCTAAGAGCAGTGCAAAGCCCATAAAGGCTCTTGAGCAAGGGAGGGACAGGTTCAAACTTGTGTTTGGGAAAGATGATTCAGTGCCTCTGAGCTGAAAGGGACCCTAGAGATTACCCAGTCCGTCAGACTTGCTCCCAGTACAAGCAGGGAGAGCAGTGTGTGGTGGAGGAAAGCACTAGTCAGAGGGACTCTGACCCCACGAAGCTCTAGCCAGCTCTTCCCTCCCTTAGTAATTGCTACCGGCACCCTGAAGTGACTGGGGGACCAGGTTAGCTCCCTCTTTACCCCTCAGCTCCTGTCTTCTTTTGGTCCAGTCTACCTCCCAATTAACAGCTGGCCTCCTGTCAGACTATTTGTTGGCTGTTTCTAAGTTTACTGGTGACTCTGGACCGGTTGTTTCAGGAGTTAGTAGTAATACCTATCTATGAAGTTCAAAGCTCAGTAGGATCAGATTTTAATATTGAACATTTACTGAGCCCTTACTCTGTGGCAGGCACCGTGCTGAGTACTTAATAGACAACATCTCAAAATTCTCACAGCCACCCTGTGAGGTGAGTGATTTAACGCTATTTTACAAACAAGGAAACCGAGCTCAAAGAAGATACGAAAGTTGGCTATAGTGGTGTTGACAATCAGTGGTAGAGGTGAGGTTTTAAAACAGTAATCTGTCTGCTTCTAAGCCCACACTCGAAGGGAGAGGAATAGAGAGTTAGAAACATCGATGAGAGAGAAACATCGATCAGCTGCCTCCTGCACACCCCCCACCGGGGATGTGCCTGCAACCAAGGTACATGCCCTTGACCGGAATCGAACCTGGGACCCTTCAGTCCGCAGGCCGTTGCTCTATCTACTGAGCAAAACCGGTTAGGGCGTGAGCTGAGGTTTTAAAACAGTAATCTGTCTGCTCCTAAGCCCATACTCCAAACCCTCTGTTTCCATCCTTTTTTTTAAAAAAAACAAAACCTTTTTTTTTTTTTACTGATTTTTAGAGAGAGAGGAAGAGAGAGAAACACTGATATGAGAGTGAAACATCTATTGATCAGCTGCCTCCAGCAAGCCTCCCAATGGGGATCAAGCCTCCACCCCGGGCATGTGCCCTGATAGAATCAAACCTGGCAACCCTTTGGTGCATGGGACAATGTCCAGCCAACTGAGCCACACCAGCCAGGGCTCCCTGCTTCTTGAGAGTGAAACATAGTTGGTTGGACCACAAGGTAGGGGTCTCTGGAAACATTTGGGAAATGCATGGCCCAGAACCGGAACTGATTCCTTCTCCCACTCCCCCAGGCTTACCTGCGAGCCATTGACGTGAAGATCCTACAGCAGCTGCTGACTTTGAATGAGGGCATTGAGGCGCTCCGCTGGCTGTTGGAAGAACGGGGGACATTGACCAGCCACTGCAGCAGCCTCACCAGCAGTCAATATAGTCTGACAGGTGGGAGCCCAGGCCACTCAAGGAGAGGCAGCTGGGACAGCCTGCCAGACATCAGCTCCACTGACCAGCTGGACAGTGTCTCCATTGGCAGCTTCCTGGACACCGTGGCACCCCCTGAGCTGGATGAACCGGGCAACCTTAGGGCTCCCCATCCTGAGATGGACTGGGCAAAGGTTCTACCTGGTGGGGAGAGGGCCAGGACTCAGTTGGACCTGACAGCCACCAAGCTAGGGAACTTGAGGGCTGTGTGGAAGCCCCCAGAGGAGGGGCTCCAAGGTGGACCTCCTGAACCACCAGAGGATGAAAATGCCGAGCTGGGCTTTGAGGTCCACTGGTACTGGGGGCAGTGCCAGGATGATGTGACCTTCCTGTAACAACATTTCCACCCTTTTGTTCTGCTGTGGCTCTTTCTTCACTAGGCCCTAGTCTCCCTTGAAATTTATTCTCTCTCAATTTGGGACTAGGAAGAGGCTGCATTGAAATCAGTTAACATGGAAATCTGGCCTCACCATCTCTTTGGTCCTTGGCGAAGCTGTGCCTCTATCCCTCAACTATTGGGGATATATATATATATATATATATATATAGAGCTATATATATATTTTTTCCATAGACATATTAACTCTAGAGCAGGGGTAGGAAACCTTCAGCCTATGGTCCGCATAAGGAAATCATTTGGTTTGGCCCTGCCAAGGCATTAGGGATGAGTTAACTAAATGTTTGACCAAGTATAGCAGGCTAATATTTAAGTTGATAATTTTGTATGGCCTGTGAATAATATTATAAATATCCAAATGGCCCTTGGCAGAAGTTTCCCCACCCCTGCTCTTGAGGGTGTGATGGTCTCTCTTTCCTTTTCCTCCATAACTACGTAAGGATTTGAAGGATTTAGGGCCCTTAGGAGGTCACTCATGAAGAGATGTGAGAATAATGGCTTCACTCAATGTCTAAGAGCCTTGGCTGTCTTCCCCCCTCCCTCTCCCTCAAACCTTGGCCAAGATGGATGGCTGTGGAGGGATATGGTCACTCAGGGCCAACCCTAGTAACCTTTGGGGTTGGTAGAACCACGGTTTCCTGTTTGGTGAGTGATGTCATTGCCTGCCAGGATGGATTAGCCTTTCCACTGAACCAGTCCTTTGGTGGTAATAGGTCAGTATAGCGGTATCCGAACCCCTGTATCCGAACCCCTGCTGCTAAGTGAGACCATGCCATTTATTCTCCAAACCATTACTTCTTGTGAGGGGGAACATACCACCCCTCCTCACTGTCAGATATTTACGCTTCTTTTCAGAAAGGTTCATACTTTTTAAACAGGGTTATTCTCATTTCATCCTAGGGGCTCTCGCTTCCTCTGTAACCACATCCCTGCCTGGTGCCAGCACTCCTATATCTGTGCTTTTAGGGAGGGAAACTGGCAAGGGCCTCCACCTACCGCTCTCAAAAGTCCTGCCATAGTCAGTTCGTGTTTTACCCTGTCCCTGGGTTGTCCCCATTCTTGTATTCTGGCTCCAAATCTGTCTGCCAGGAGGTTCAGCCTTTGTGTCTCCACACCTTCTCAGTTTCCACTTCCACTTCAGGCCTCGGGCCTTTTATATGCAGATGAGTCCCCATTGCTTAGGGAGGACAAGCTTGAGGTCTCAGAGCTCTGGAGGTGTACCAGAATCTCCAAAGGGAGGAGGTGTCTTCTTTTCTAACCCCGTGATTCCCCCTCCCCCACCTTGCCCCGACCCTCTACCATTAGATCAAAAGGACCTGCCCAGAGACTGGGACACAGGAATCCCCTTGTTTGAATTACAATGGGGGGTGTGGTGTGGCAGGGAAAGACAGAGGCTCTTTAGTCCTAGGGCCCACATCCCGAGGAGGAGGGAGAGATTGAGGGAAAGGCCACTTTCCTTCCTCCCTTAGAGCAAGCCCTAGGCTCCTAGGACCTGAGGAGGGAGCAGGGGACTGGCTCAGGGCCTGGGTCCCAGGGCCCTAAAGAATTGCACCAAAGAAGGAATTCAGGGAAGCTGCCAACCTGAGGCTCAGGGAGGGGACAAGGAGACAAGGGTTGATGTCAAAGAATGAACTCTTGGAAATTAACCCTTTGAACCCCAGGTAACTGCCCATAAGTCGGTCCCTATCTTTCCTGGGCCCTGAAACTAGATTATTGGAAGGCGAAAAGGATATCAGGTGATCTTTGCCTATTTGCTCCTGAGTTGTAGGAGTCATCCCCAAATCCTAGAATAACTGCTGCAATTTCTCTACTTTTCATTCTATGCTGGAGAAGGGAAGGAAGCCAGGTTGATCATCTCCACTTCCCCTAAACTCCTCAATTCTTATTCTGCACCCCCACCCCAATCATTGTGGGACAATACATTCAGTCCATGGCTGTCCCCTAAAGACCCTCTCTCCTCCTCCCATCCCCTCAATGTGATTGATATCACTAAAATATATTCTTGGCCTCTCCTCTGCTGCCCACCAGCCCTCCCCTTACCACCCCTCCTGGTCTTGGGGCTCCTGACCCCCTACCCCCACCCCCGGGGCTGGAAATTCAAATACCCTTTTCTAATTCCTACTCTGTTGCCATTTTGTAGTGTGCCCTTGGGGAACTGCTTTGTATTCCTTTTTGAAGCTTGCTTATTTGTTTAGTCTACAAACTTCTGAGCTGAAGAAGTTGCCCGCCACCTTGTGGTCATTATGCACCACTGCCATGAGTGGCTGGCGGGAACCTCCAAATCCAAACACAGCCTGACAGAAGACCAGCCCCTTCAGAGCACGGACAGACTGGAGAGACAGGCCTAGAGAGTCAGAGACTTGCCCAGTGTCATCCACGGCAATGCCCAGGTTAGAGAACCCAGGTGTCTCCCGCCTGCTTGCCTGCCCACAGTTCTATCACTTGGTTAGACTGTTCCTCCACCTCACCCAGTTAATACACCCAAGCCTAAAGGGACTGAAAGCAATTTTTCCCTATTTTATTTTTAAAAATATATTTCTTTATTGATTTCAGAGAGGAAGGGAGAGGGAGAGAGAGAGAGAGAGAGAGAGAGAGAGAGAGAGAGAGAAACAACGATGATGAGAGAGAACCATTGATGGGCTGCCTCCCGCACGACCCCCACTGGGGATGGAGCCCACAACCCCGGGCATGTGCCCTTGACCAGAATCGAACCTGGGACCCTTCAGTCCGCAGGCTGATGCTCTGTCCACTGAGCCAAACCGGCTAGGGCAATTTTCCCCTATTTTAATATTTGGGTACTCAACCTAAAGAGGCAGCTCAGTGTTTAGAAAAGGCTATAGGCTCTGAGGAAAGAGAACCTTGGACCTGGATTGGGTAAAAGGTACACGAACCTGGACTGCAGATATAAGGGAAATCAATCCTGGACCATTTTTCTGGGAATGGAGGGTGAGTAGGGCCGAAAATCATGGGGTCAAAATTCCACTCGGCGGAGGTTAGAAGTGGGGTCTGGGGTGGAGAGGTTTGAGATTAGGAAATCCAGATGGGTCCTACGGAGTTGGGGGCTCCATATGTCAGGGTATTACAAGGAAATGTGACTCTTTTTTAAGTGGGTAATTAGGTAATTTGAAACATTTAATTCTTAGCAATCCTATAAGCAATACATTATTATCAATGTATTGTTGCTTAGACATTTGCTCAGGTAGTAATATAAGTAATAAATGAATGGTAATATGAACCTAGTTCAGTTTGATGGCAGGGGCTCAACTGGATAGGCATGTGAGGGTGTTGAGGAGCTGGAGAGGTTCGGTGAGTTGGGATGCCTGGGCACTCCAGGTAGGTCTGGGCATCCTATCTTAATATCTTATACCCTATTTCACTAGCAGAGAAGTTCAGGAACCCAGGGAACACAAATCCTTGTTCCCTCCTACCAGCCTTTGGACCTGCTGTTTGAGACTTAGCTCTCCTGTTAACTTAGACCTTCCTAGCTAGCTAGGAGAAAGAGAAGGGAGGGAAGGGGGGGAGGTAAGAGAGAATGAGATGGAAGGGGAATGCTACAAGTATGAGAGGGAGCATACTGTCCTCCAAGTGGGCCCGAGGCTTTTGTCAGGGCTCATGATAAAGGCAGAGATGCACTTGCTCTTGGCAACTGCAGAAATAGTGCCTGAGAGGATCAGGGGTGGTGCTGACTGGAATGGGTACATCATGAAGACACGAGACCACGTGAGTGGACAAGTGTAAGGGCCTGCGTTTAGGATGGGGGCAGTGAGGTTGAGCACTGGACTGACTGGAAGCTCAGTGGCACCTTAGGTGAGAAATGCTTGGGGCTTGTTGTAGACACAAGCCCACTGTGCATGGTGCCAGGCACACACTGGGTGTTCAGTGACACCTGTTGACTGAATGGAGGAATGAATGTGTATAAACCCACAAGGAGATGTGACTTTTTTAAGTGGGTAATTAGGATTAGGTAAGAGGTAATTTAAAACATTATTTAATTCTTAGCAACCCTATAAACAATGCATTATTAACAATGTATTGTTGCTTAGACATTTGCTCAGGTAGTAATAGAAGTAATAAATGAATGGTAATATGAACCTAGTTCAGTTTGATGGCAGGGGCTTCTAGGAGATCTACCTCTCCACTTCCCACTCTCACAAACCTCACTTTCCTAGGAGAACAGATTTGTGCTGCCCAGCATACTAGTTTCCTATTGCTGCTGTAATGAATTACCATAAACTTAATTGCTTAAAATAACACAAATGCGTTAGCTTACAGTTCTGGAGGCCACAGCTCTGAAATCAGTTTCATTGGGCTAAATTAAAAGTCAAAATGTTGCCAAGCTTGCATACCTTCTGGAGTCTCTAGGGGAGAATCCGCTTCTTGGCCTTTTCCAGGTTCTAGAGGCGGCTTGCATTCCTTGGTTCATGGCCCCTTCCTCCATCATCAAGCCAGCAGCATAGCATCTTCACTCCTCGGCCCTCTGCTTCCATCCTTCTCTAATTCTCCTGTTTCCTCTTATGGGAATTACATTCTGATTACATGTCTTTGTAATTAGATTGGGTCCACTGAGACAATCCAGAATCATCTCCCCACCTCAAGATCTTCAACCATATCTTCAAAGTCCCTTTTGGCATATAAGCTAAGATACTAACAGGTTCTGGGAATAGGACATGAACATCAACCACAGGCAGAGATGGAAGGTGGGCAGAAGGATGCACCCAGGACCAGAATGAGCCTCTATGCTTTGTCCAGCCTCCCTTAGGCTGGTGCCAAGGGAGACAGGTCCAGGCTCCATGTCTGGAGAATAGCAAGTGCCTCCTGAATCATCACTACCAGGAAGAGGTGAGAATGAAGGTCTCAGTTTAGGGAACTTTTCAGGCCTGAAATTCTCCTGCTGGACAACTCTGTCTTCAACATTGCCTCCTCTCCAGAAACATTCTGTACTCCTCAAGGCAGAAGATAATTACCATCAAACTAGCCAAGGCTCTCTCTGGAAAGGGTAGATTTTTCTCCTTCTTAAAAAAAAAAAAAGATTGATTTTAGATAAAGGGAGAAAAACCAGTTTGTCCCTGGCTGGTTTGGCTCAGTGGATAGAGCGTTGGCCTAGGGACTGAAGGGTCCCGGGTTCAATTCTGGTCAAGGGCACATGCCTGGGTTTCGGGCTCGATCCCCAGTAGGAGGTGTGCAGGAGGCAGCCGATCAATGATTTTCATCATTGATGTTTCAATCCCTATCTCTCTCCTCTCTGAAATCAATGGAAAAAAAAAAAAAATATATATATATATATATATAAAGAAAAACAATATTTGAAAAAACAAACACCGGTTTGTTCCACTTATTTATGCATTCATTGGTTGATTTTTATATATACCTTGACCAGGGATTGAACCTGCAACCTTGGCTTATTGGGATGACACTCTAACCAACTGAGCTACCTGGCCAGGGTAATTTTTTCCTTATTTGTTATTCTTTAATAGTTAAACTCTCATCATCGGTTTATACTAGGTCTCTTGTTTTATTTGCTTTTGATCCTTGATCCTTATTCTCATTCATCTCCCTGACCCAGGCATACACTCCAGTGTGTTCACTATGTCTGTGTCTTTAATATATACATACTAGAAGCCCGGTGCACGAAATTTGTACACGGATAGGGTTCTTAGGCCTGGCCGGCGATCAGGGCCGATCTGTGGGGCAACCGGTGTGGCGATTGAGGGGCCCTCACTGGCACCTGCCTTGGCCGGCCTGGTGCCCACCTGCTCACTGGCCCCGCCCCCCACTACCACCGCTCGCCTCCCTCTGAGAGGTGACTGATGGGGAGATCAGGGGAGCCCCCCGCTGGCACCCGCCTTGGCTGGCCTGGGGCCTACGGGCTGGGGGTAGCTCCTGTGTTGAGCATCTGCCCCCTGGTGGTCAGTTCGCATCAGTGACTGGTTGTTCTGCCGTTCGGTCGATTTGCATATTAGGCTTTTATTATATAGAATACTTATGTGTTTTAATATATACAAATGGTATAATTTTATAATGAGCTAACTTTTATTATGAATTGCTCCATATTTCAGTGATTTAACACAATAAAGATTTATTTTTCACTTACACAGGAGAACAGGTATTCTGGCTGGACAGCTCTCCTCCACTGTGCATTTCAGGTCCCAGGCTCCTTCCATTTTCAGGTGGTGACAGCCTGATCCTGCATCATAAGGTTCCCTGTTAATTTTTCACCAAATCATTTTACTATCCCTTAATGACCATTTTATGAATTGGTTATTTCACCAGGGATTATAAAATTATGATTTTCAAAGGCCATTATTTCTCCCTTTATTAGTTCTAATTCTGTACGGAAAAACTTTTTCACATCCTCTAGGACCATTTGGTTACCCTGAATTAAAGTTCATATCAGAATGTTAAGGTAAATGCTTAAATCTCTTTCCTTATTTATCTCTTTCAAGCCCCCACCTGGGGATCAAGCCTGCAACCCGGGCATGTGCCCTGACCAGGAATCAAACTGTGTCCTCCTGGTTCACAGGTTGACATTCAACCACTGAGCCATGCCGGCCAGGCTTCTCTCTCTCTCTCTCTCTCTCTCTCTCTCTCTCTCTTTTTAAATTGATTTCAGAGAGAGGGAGAGAGAGAGAGAGAGAGACATCAGTTTGCTGTCTCAGTTATTTATGCACTTATTGGTTGCTTCTTATATGTGCCCTGACCAGAGACTGAATCCACAACCTTGGCAATACTCTAACCAACTGAGCTACCCAGCCAGGGATGCTCTCTCTTTAAATTATTATTGTGAACTTGTAGTTTTTATATATTTAGTATCTTAATCACTTGCAGTTATTTTTTATATTATATAACATTTCAAGCATACACAAAAATAGAGAAAATAATATCATGGTTTCCAGGCACCCATCAGTCAGCTTCAGTAATTGTCAATTCATGGCAATCTTGATTTATTTATTCCCTCAACTGCTCTCCCCTGAGATTATTTTGAAGCAAAATAGGTATAATTCCAATTCATCTG
>NW_005875235.1:0-12760 GCF_000147115.1 Myotis lucifugus | reverse complement strand
TGACTTATGAGTCAGTTTTGAAAGCAGGGTTACACTGGTTGGATGAGAAGGCATTAATGTGCAGCCTAAATACAGTCTTCAAAAATGTATGAGTGTTATATTTTGAGTGGTGATGACCCACTTCTCTATATTCATTTATGACAAAACTAAATAACACTATGAGCACTGCAAAGTAACCCTAATAATTCTGGTCAAAAGTTTAAAATGTGAAATTTTCTTTCCCAGACACATCGGTATAGTTGAGGTTTTGCTTAGAAAGAAGCAGCAGGTTGACATATTATTTATAATTAAGGAGAATTCTGATATATCTATAAGACTAGAAATTAATTCAACTTTTCAGAAGGAAGAAAGTAAACAAAATAAGAACCACGAAAAACCACGAAGTGTTGTATTAATCCTTGGTTTTAGGGGAGGAGTGTGTAATACTGGAAATGTAATTTCTAGAGTCTTGGAAGACAGCTTTAAAAAATTGATAATTTTACTGCAGTAATATTGCCATTTACAACTATATAAATCGGTGAGCCGCATTTTAAGTTTAATCCATTCTGTTTGATTTTCAATCTACATACGCTGTATAAATTCATACACAGAGATATAGTATGCCAAATAAAAATCCAAAAACATTGTTTAAATATAGTGTCATACTAGAGAGGGAAAATACATTAAAAATATTAATTTTTTTAATCCTGAAACAATTTAGCTTTATAATTATAAGTACTTATTAAACTTAATCTGCATTTTTGCAGTAGAAATTTCAGAGGATTTTAGGGAATTTGTTCTCATTTCTGAAAGTAGATATAATTACAGTAAATTGTAATGCAACTTTATAGAGAGAAGAAAGTTGTTAAGACACATTTTCTTGCATTTTGAGTAGACCAAATATAGCTGTTTCAAAACAGCAAATTGCTATACATTCAGTAATAACACCTATGATGATCTGGAAAGACTTCTAGCCTTATGTTAATTATCTTTGTTGTGAAACCCCAGTGTTTGAATAGTTTCACCTGTTTCTCTCCTGTGTTTCTCATGCAGAAATTATAGAAATATTTTCTAAAAGACATTAAGAAATGTTTCATAGACAGTCTGTAACTGTCAAGAGAGGGGATATATATAGCCAGGCTCCATCACCTAACATTCTTCTAATGACTTGTCAAATCTGTACATAATGGAGATCATTTCTACATTATAGGCATGAAAATGGTTGTAATTAACTTCTCAAGCCCAACTGCATGGGGAGAGGGATAATTATAAAAGAATTCAAAGCAATCTCAGCTTAATTATTCTGCATAGCAATGGGGTGGGGCATTTCCAATAGCCTCCCGTTGAGCTATTGGAACCCATGCAAGCTTTTTTAGCACAGATTGTGTCAGCTTTTCCTCATCCAAACAGGTATATTTACTCTCAAAGTAAAATACAAGTGAACTTGCATTGGTGAACTTACAGAACTACTAGAGGCCCAGTGCACGAAATTCATGCAGGGGGGTGAGGGGTGTCATTCAGCCCAACCTGCACCCTCTCACAATCTGGGACCCCTCTGGGGATGTCCGACTGTCCTATGGGATCGGGTCTAAATCGGCAGTCGGACATCCCTCTCACAATCCCTCTCACAATCCGGGACTGCTGGCTCCTAACCACTTGCCTGCCTGCCTGCCTGATGCCCCTAATTGGTCACCTGCCTTCCTGACCACCCCTAACCACTCTGCTTGCCTGCCTGATCATCCCTAACTGCTAGCCTGCCTGCCCGATTGCCCCTAACCACTCTGCCTGCCTGCCTGATCACCCCTAACAACTCTACCTGTCTTCCTCATCGCCCCTAACCACTCTGCCTTGGCTCCTGCCACCGTGGCTTTTTCTGGAATGACATCTGGAAGGTCGTTGGGCTATTCAGTCTAATTAGCATATTATGCTTTTATTATTATTGATTTCAGAGAACTTAGTTTAAAGGTGTTTGAAAGAGGAGTCTATGCTATAGATTAGGTTGAGGTTACACACCTTGCAGAAGATAGATGCTCTTAGACAAGAATGCAAATCTGATTTGACAGCAATGGCAGCAAATTAAAACATGCCACTGTATTTGATAGGTTTGTTATGAAAAAAGCACCTGTTGTTGTTGTGTATCCTTACCGAAGGATATTTTTCCTTTTTTTTTTTTTTTTTTTGAGAGTGGAAGGGAGCAGAAGAGACCAGAGAGAGAAACAACAATGTGAGAAAGACACATCGATTAGTTGTCTCCCACATGCACTCTGGCCAGGCCCAGGGATCAAGCCTGCAACCAAAGTACTGCCCTTGACTGGAATCAAGCCCGAGACCCTTCAGTCCACAGGCCAACACACTATCCACTGAGCCAAACCAACTAGGACTAAAAGGTACCTTTTATCTGATTTGTGCCATTATAATCTTTTGTGTGAAGAGAAGAAAAGCACTGCAATCTCCTTTAAAAGAAAAACAATACAACTATTATCATTGGTATTAGCCCAAATATCAGTTTGTTTTGTTTCTTGTTTTATATATATAACAAGCCTTTCAAAGGCTTTTCCAGAGGTTTTTTCTTTTATATTAAACTAGAGGGCCCGTTGCACAAAAAGATTCATGCAATAGGCCTTCCCTTCCCCTGGCTGCCTGCACCAGTTTTCCTTCGGCATCGGGGACCCAGGCCTTCACTCCGGCCGGAGCCGCCTTCAAAGCCTCGGCTGCTCCAGCTGGAGCCGCTTCAATCACTGCTTCGGCGGAGCTGCCTTCAGTCTTCACTCCGCTGCTTTGCGCCATCTTTGTTGGCTGTTAATTTGCATATTTCGCTGATTAGCCAATGGGAAGCGTAGCAAATGTACAGTCAATTACCCTGTTTGTCTATTATTAGATAGGATTTTGATCTATATCTTTCCAAAAATTAGTAAAGCATTTTCTTCCTTCTTTTATAAAAATAAAAGGATAGCATAGCAATGTTGTTCTAGTGAGGAGTACAGGATATTACAATAATGGATGAAGCACACAGTACAAAGTGAGAGGCACTGAAGAGAAAGCTGATAGAGGACTAACATATTATGTGAGTGCTTCTTACAAAATGCTCAGTACTGACAATCTTAGATACATTTATGATATGCCTTATATAATTATTATGCCTTATATAAGTTTACATCTAAAAATAATTTAAATACTTAAAATATATATGAAAACACAATAAAACAAGGGTTAAATCATACACGATGTCAAGAAGACTTCTAGTATTACATCCACAAATAAGCCAAACATATTACCACAAACATCTCAAATATAGCTCTAAGCCTCCTGGAAGTCTAGAAAAACAATAGAGATGAGATGCAAAATATGTGTGATACACAATTCTGAGAAGGAATCGTTATGGGGAATATTGAGTAACCTGGCATCATTCCAAATTTTATTTGAAGAATAAGAGCATGGAAATTAATTATTATTTTATTTAACCATTGTTCCATATTTAATGAAATATCTATGAGAATCTAATGTTATATAGACCAATATATAGCCTTACTACATATTACTTATATCTATATTCATTTTGTTATAATTTCCAATTCTAATCTTCATATTTTAGCTCATTTTAAGTTTATTCTTTTAGAACTGGTAAAATAGAGTATACATTGAAAGTAAATTATATGTCAGTCTGAAATATATTGAGGAAATAAGGCTAACGTTGTGTAACAGAGCTATTACCAATATTGTACACCCTCTCATCTAAAGAATCCTAGAGTAATAAGACAGCTTATAACTATTTAGTCCAAATTATTTCCCCTATGTAGACTTTCCTCTGCCAACCCTGCCAGGTGAATACTTCTTAAAAAAGAGTAGCTGTACTTTTTCAGGGAAATGCAAAAGTTCCTCAATGTAACAAATCCTAATGGTATTTTGTAAACATAATTGTTGTTCTTAGAAGTCCTATCTAAAGCAACAGCGGATGGACAAAATTAAGAAGTGTGGTTGTGTGTATGTGCATATGTGTATGTTAGTGTGCATATGTGCGTTTTACTGATATTGATCAATTTAATGGCAAGGCCTGCTTTAAGTCTGACTTTTGATAGAATCACCCCTAAGTTTTCACTGTAGTGAGATTAACTTTTGATTCACAATTGGAATTCAATGACATGATATACATATGGCCTGATTTGGTTAAGGTAGTTTTCTGGAAATATAAAGTCTTCTTGCTGGCTGTTAAATTAATCTGCCATGTGGTTAGTAAATAGTCCTAGAATTTATTCTAGTGCCTGGCGTTTTTCTGACTGCTCTCATACCTATTTCTCTCCCTTCTCCCTACTCCATTAGTGGCTGAGTCCTACAAACTAAGTTTTTCCTATTTTATTTGTCAATGGACTAAGCTTCTACCATTGACAGACACTGGTGAGAGATTGAAGTGTGCAGGGCTGGGTGAGAAAGCAAATTAGTTCTACCCCTTTTTCTCTCCACATTTGTAGCATCTTGAGTGGTGACTTTTTTTCTTATCCATAGTTCCAGCTCCTCCCAGCTCTTTCCTGTGCTTCTGCTGACTGACCAGACAGCCTGAGCTCAGGCCACCTTATCTCCTTCATTTCTCTTTCCATCCCTCGGAAAGATTGCTGCTTTCTGTGTTTGCTAAGCCCTGATTGCCTCACTATCTACTATTTGCACTTCTTGCATTTCTATGCATATTTGTATTTAAATTCCTGTTATTTTAATCCTCGCCCAAGGATATTTTTTCACATTGATTTTTAGAGAGTGGAAGGGAGGGAGTGGGGAGAGAGAGAGAAAGAGAAACATCGATGTGAGAGAAACATAACAACCAGTTGCCTTCTGCAGGCCTAGATAGAACCTACAACCCAGGTAAGTGCCCTTGACCAGGAATGGAACCCATGACGCTGGTGTGCAGGCCGATGCTCTACCCATTGAACAACATTGGCCAGGGCTAAAACTCTTCCTTAAACTGCCTTTATTGAATTACTTATTATTCTTTTGGTTTCCTTGCTGGACACAGACTTAAACCACTTCCATTCTTTATGATGGACAACTTCAGTGACAATCTGGAGAAACAAGTGCATTATCTTAATATCATTTACTGCAACAAAGGAAAGGGGATTGATGAGAATAATAAAAATCTGGCAATAATATCGCTAGGTGTTACTTTAGAATTACTGTTCTGAGACAGAAAGAACTGAGCTAATATAGTCACAGTTTCCCTCAATGACAAGTAGATGGTTGAGTAAAATATTTACAATAAAAATTTAGTTAGCAATTAGTTCCTAAAATGTAACCATATTTTATATTGTATATGTAAGTATATGTACTAGTAAATGCAATCCAAAATTCCATATTCAGTTCTGCTAGAATTTCTCAGAATTCCTCAAAGAAAAATGTCCAATAATATCTATCCGTTAGCAAACATTTATAAAATCACTTAAGTCACACAGATACTATTAACCTCAATAAAAAAATAAATAAGACATTTCTTCAGCTTTTTCTACCGCTGACATAGAATGTTGTAGTCTTTTCTGATAAAAATCTCTAGCACATTTTTCTTTATTATTAAGTGCAACTTCCTGCAAATAGCAGATTTTGAGCCCTTTGATTTCATGGGATGTCTCTATTAAATAGTAATCTAAAAAATAAAACAAGTAATATTTCTTTTTAAGGCATTTTATCATTTACTGTATTTTCTCTTGTAGTACTTATTTATTTTATTTTTTTACCTTGTGGGAAGAGAAAGAAAGATAAAATATTTTCTTTCCCTAGATTTTGTGATGCCTAGAAGTGGTTCATATTTAGAGTTTATTCTTTCACCTTGGAGAATCTGACAAGGACAAATGATTCATAAATCAGGAGACACCTTGAACTGTAAAGCGAGGCTCTCATACTTTGTGTACACAGTGTCCTACAGAGGTGACTATAATGACTGTAATACATCATCTGGAAATGGGGCTGCAGAATCAGGGTGAATCCTCGTCTCAGGGACAAAGGTTATTTATTTCTGCTGTTTTGAAAGGAGCTGCTAGAAGCATTTTTCTAATGATCCTAATGAGTCTCTGAAGACCTTGCTTCTTGTCTTATTTCTTATGGCACCTAAATATAGAGGTCAGTATTTGTGCAGCCACAGAGCTGGGTAAATAAATAGGTTCAGGAGCATTCTACAAACTATTTTATTTTGTGATGTTGTTTTTTCCCCCTGAATGGACTTCAGGAGAGTTTAAGCTTATATTCTGTGGTTATCCATGATCTCCTCAGGAAACACCAACAATTGATATGAAATATATGTAACGTATGCTAAAAAAGTGACTCATATTCTTTGAATCTTAAAAGTATAGCACTTTTTAGCCATGTCCAGAGTCATTCAAATTCATTTTAATCCTATCCTCTGGCTATTTAAGACACACACTACCATGACCTCTGAATATCAAATATAGAAACAGCTCGTTGAGAAAATCGTTTTGTTTACTACAAGACTATTACCTCCACAATGCTCTTGGCAATTTTATAATTTTGGTATTATGCAAAGTACTTTAGCCACCCAGTTATTTGCAGGTTTCTGCCTTTAACAAGAAATTATTCTTTACATTTTTTTTAAAAAAAATTAGGAATAGAAGAGACTTGGATTTAAATAAGATTGGGATCTGCAGGCAATGACTCCAGGAGGCTTTTTAAGCTGGGCCTGATCACCATGGGAGCCTGATATGGCGAGTGATCCCAGACCAGTCAATTATCAACATAGGTCTGAGTCTAGAGCAGCGGTTCTCAACCTGTGGGTCGCGACCCCTTTGGGGATCAAATGACCCTTTCACAGGGGTCGCCTAAGACCATCGGAAAACACATATATAATTACATATTGTTTTTGTGATTAATCACTATGCTTTAATTGGGTTCAATTTGTAACAATGAAATTGTGGGTCACCACAACATGAGGAATTGTATTAAAGGGTCGCGGCATTAGGAAGGTTGAAAACCACTGGTCTAGAACATTCCATTCCAGGAGGGTAAAAACCCTTAGAAATATCTGCTAAAATATTAAAACTTACATGAACTTAACTTGAAACAGTAGGACAACTTAAAAATATTTTTTAGAGGATGAATAAGTTAAACGGCTATATATTTACATTGAATAACTGATTTACATTTTAAAATAGAGAAAAATATATACATATATCCTATATAATGAAAGCCTAATTTGCTAAGTGCCCGGTCCTCTGGTCAGCCATTCAACCAATCAAAGCGTAATATGCTAATGATATGCTAAGGCAGCTCAACCAGTCGCTATGATGGGCACTGACCACCAGGGGATGGGGACAGATGCTCAGACAGGTAGGTTAGCTTGCTGCTGGGATCCAGCCTTGGAGCCCTCCTGTGGTCCCTCTCCAGCTGGCCAACCTTCCGAATCCCGCCCCAGCCCTGATTGTGCACCGGTGGGGTCCCTCGGCCTGGCCTGCACCCTCTCACAATCCAGGACCTCTCGGGGAATGTCAAAGAGCCGGTTTCAGCCTGATCCTGCAGGCCAGGCTGAGGAACCCCACTAGTGTACAAATTCGTGCACCAGGCCTCTAGTATCTCTCTAAACCTTAGTGGTTCAGTGACTTTGTCAAGTCACTTGGCATTTCATAAATATCCTTTTTTAATTCTGAAAGGACATATTACTAGTCACACTTCCTCCGTCCTGTGCCTCTTTTTGCATCTGATTGTTAAGCTCTTCCCTCCTTTTCTTGTCTTTCTCTACTAAAACTCTTTATTATGACTCACTTTCTATAATTAAAGGGATCATGAAAATACTATCCAAACTTATCAGTGATATTGTAAAGACAAACTTTTCAACATCAACTGAGTTCCTCAATATATCAAATAAGCATGGAGTCCCTACACAATTTTTTTAAAAGAGCATACAAAAGGGAGTGCTTTTATTTCTCCTTCTTATCAACAAGAATGCTGAACATTTTAATCTTTTAACTATATGAAATAAATTCATGATCTTCTAAACATAAACTATAGGTTTTGGTTTATGTCTTATCATAATATTTTAAGTGGGATAAATAGGCTTATTTACCAAGAAACAAATGCAAACTAAAATTCTATTGAAACCAATCATGAAAAACTCAGATTTTCCCCTACCCAAACTGGAAACTAGGAGAGAATGTGGGAATTCTTAACTATGTATGTAATAGCCTATTTTAAAATGTCTTAACATTCCAGTGAAGTTCTAATTTGATCCTCACCTAAGGTCACATAAAAAATTATGAAAATAAAATGTGAAACAGAAGACTGTGTTGAACAGCAAAACACAATCTGGATAGACATGAAAAATAATGTTTTATCTCTGAGTTAAATTAGTGGGTCTATACTTAAGAGTCAGAATGACACCTCATTGAATTTGAAAACAACTTCAGGATATTTGGAAACTTATTTAAAGTTAATTATTCATGATTTTTTTCTTGCTTACATAATTTGGGAATAAGAATTGCAAATGATTCTTTGAAATTATTTTAAGAAAATTATCTATGGTTGAAATATATTGAAATTCTCTAAGCTGAATTCCCATGAGAAGTCTTATTATAATAAATTGCTTCTATTGCCTCATTTTGGTGAGCAGGATCATTTATTTTACTTAACATGGGTGAGTAACTTACTTTTATGAACTATATTATTTTAAATAAGTTTATGTTGCAAAAGTAATGATTCTTATTCCTATTGCCTATTACAATGTGAGTAGTGTGTAACTAGTTCATAACTCTTTCATTTAGAATCAGTGCCTTAGAAAAAACACATAAGGATAAATTGTTGCAAGATTTTAAAATATGTTATTTTCCAAACCCTAGAAATCTATCAACTCTGCTAATAAATCTGCAGTAAAAGCAACAATATTTTCCTTTTATTGTATATCATTTATAGTAATAATGCTTTCTTTTCATTATTTGTCATTTATAAATAGAGATAAATATTTTCCCCTCAATAATTAATTTAAATGGTATGATATACTATGGACTACTTTATAATATAAAATCAGATGTACTCCATTTAAATAACACAATAAGAAAGAACATATTTATAAAAAACATGGTCTAGCATATTTTATTTTTTCTTTAAAGATTTTTTATTGATTTTTAGAGAAAGAGAAAGAGAGAGAGAGAAACATCAATGTAAGAATGAAATATGGCCCTGACCAGTTTGGCTCAGTGGCTAGAGCAGCGGACTGCGAACTGAAGGGTCCCAGGTTCGATTCTGGTCAAGGGCATGTACCTTGGTTGCGGGCACATCCCCAGTAGGGGGGTGTGCAGGAGGCAGCTGATCGATGTTTCTCTCTCATGGATGTTTCTAACTTTCTATCCATCTCCCTTCCTATCTGTAAAAAATCAATAATATATATATATTTTTAAAAAAGAATGAAATATCAATTGGCTGCCTCCTGGACTTCCTCACAGGGGATCAAGTCGGAAACCTGGGCATGTGGGAACTGACCCAGCAGGCTTTTGGTGCAAGGGATAACCTATGCCCAACCACCTGAGCCACAATAGCCAGGGTGGTCTAGAATATTTTAAATGAATAAATAAAGATAGCAGGTTCACACTTAAAAGAACAAGTAAACACTACAATGGAGAAGAAAACTGCAGTCCACAAACAGATTCCACTGTCAAGATTTCAAGGGGTTGATAATCTGAATAGAAGTAATAAATTGAAAGGTCATGGAATATTATTTTGACAAAAATTTAGCTTTAATTTACATTTAAAGCTGATGAATGGAACACACAGATATAATGCAAGCAGTCACATTATTTAGGGTTGCTTTGAAATGCATTTTTTAATTTCTTTACTTGCCTCCTTTTGAACAATAATGATTCAAAAAATAACAAATATTATATTTTGCTTTACTGTTAACCAAGACCATATCCTTCTTCATAAATGCAAATAAAACTATTTTGGAGTTCTTTGTAGGATGGTATCCAGGACATTTGTTGTACTGAGTAGAGAAAGGAAGAGATTGTTTAGGGTAGACCCAAGGATGTATAACTAGGAGTAATGGCATGGAATGAAGTAAAAAGAAAATGTAGGCTGATCTTCAGATCAGTATCCTAAGTGTATTAGGCTGCACTACTCTCTCCCAAGGGAAATGGTAAAAGCCCCATTATTTCAGTCACTTACAATTAACCAGGCAGGAGAATACTCTGGGACATAATATAAAAAATAAACCTGTGTTGCCAGAATCAGATGGAAGAGATGATCTAACAGGTCTTTCAATCATTAATCTCCATGGTCTATGAAGCAGTGATTGTGGCTGCAATTAGCACTGCTTAAAGGAACGTGCAATTTCAGTGCCACAACCAGCTTCCCTGGAGCTAAAAGGCCTGGCCCTTATTCAGAGTAGAAACAACTGGAGGAGGACTGGAGCCAAGCCAAACTACAAGAAATATGCTTAGAAGTGACAAAGAAAAGGGGGTTCTGATGTTGTCAGTGCTATTATACAAGGCTGGTTAGTCTTTTTTTTTTTTTTTTCCCCTCTCTCTTACAAAGAAAGCTTTGCTGGCTGTCCCAGTATTATTCTTTTCCATGCATGCATCATTGTGATTCACTGATTTACTTTCAAGTTCAGGAATAATGAGTATTTGGAGAATGTAAGGCTTGGCTCTCTAGTTAGCCACTTGAAATGTGTCCATGTCTTCAATCTCCCATTTCTATGTCATTTCACCAAGCAATTTCTAAAATTTTCAAAATGTACAAATTTATGTCTATAAAATAAACTGTCCAGGAGCAATGAAATACTGGATCTTGAACTCACCTGACATCCTTAGTAGCTATCCATATCATAATTTTTTAAAAAGTATTTGACTTTTTTTACATATCTGTGAGTTATTTATTCTTTTTTATCATGCAAAAAATGGGAGAAATGAAAAAAAAGCAGCTTTATATTATTGTTTCTGATTCTGAAAAATAACTTTTAAAATAAGAATCATAGTTGAGAACATTGCACATGGGAGGCAGCAAGATGGCGGCATAGGTAAACCCCGGGAGGCCTGGCCGCAAACAACCACTTCAAAAATACAACTAAAAGACAGAATGGACATCACCCAGAACCACAGGAAGGCTGGCTGAGGAGAGACTCTTCAACTAGAAGGAAAGACAGCAGCGTGCCGAGGCTCAGAAGAGGCGCAGTGTGGAAAATTTAAAGGTGCGGAGGTACACGCGCAGGGCGGGCTGGTGGCTGAGGGCGCCGTTGTCGTTTTCGGTCGGGAGTGAGTCTCAGACTCTGGGTTCCAGATCCGGGTGAGTCTCTAGGGACTCAGACTCAGACCTCAGACGGGAGAAGCGGGATTGTCCGGCATCAGTTGGAACGTGAGGGCAGCTTTCTCTCCGAGGTTTGCAGCGGCTGCCGGGGTTCTGAGAAGCAGAGCCTCTGGGAACGGGACTGAGAGCAGCCATAACTGCTCCCTCCACCCACCCTGTTGATCCCGCCCCGCCCAAGCCCTGCGCAGAGCCATTTGCCAGATCGCCTCAGGCAAAGGCTAGATTAGCACCTCCCCAGAGGACAGAAGTTTTCCCACAGCTGATTCTCACAGCCAGTCGGCCTGGTGGTCAAATCCCTCTAGTATTAACTACAACAATAAAGGCTTAACTAGAACAAGACTGCACACAAAGACCACAAGGGGGTGCACCAAGAAAGCATAAAAAATGCGGAGACAAAAAAACATGACAGAAATGGAGGATATAGAGCTAAAAAACGCAATTTTGAGGGCTTGCAATAATGTGCTACAAGCTGCCAATAAACTTGATGAGAACCTCACGAAAACTAATGAGATCCTCGATGCTATGATAAAGAAACAACTAGAAATCAAGCATACACTGACTGAAATAAAGAATATTATACAGACACCCAATAGCAGACCAGAGGAGCGCAAGAATCAAGTCAAAGATTTGAAATGCGAAGAAGCAAAAAACACCCAACCGGAAAAGCAAAATGAAAAAAGAATCCGAAAATACGAAGATAGTGTAAGGAGCCTCTGGGACAGCTTCAAGTGTACCAACATCAGAATTATAGGGGTGCCAGAAGATGAGAGACAGCAAGATATTGAAAACCTATTTGAAGAAATAATGGCAGAAAACTTCCCCCACCTGGTGAAAGAAATGGACTTACAGGCCCAAGAAGCGCAGAGAACCCCAAACAAAAGGAATCCAAAGAGGACCACACCAAGACACATCATCATTAAAATGCCAAGAGCAAAAGACAAAGAGAGAATCTTAAAAGCAGCAAGAGAAAGAGACTCAATTACCTACAAGGGAATACCCATACAACTGTCAGCTGATTTCTCAACAGAAACTTTGCAGGCCAGAAGGGAATGGCAAGAAATATTCAAAGTGCTGAATACCAAGAACCTACAACCTAGAGTACTTTATCCAGCAAAGCTATCATTCAGAATTGAAGGTCAGATAAAGAGCTTCACAGATAAGGAAAAGCTAAAGGAGTTCATCACCACTAAACCAGTATTATACGAAATGCTGAAAGGTATCCTTTAAGAAGAGGAAGAAGAAAAAGGTAAAGATACAAATTGTGAACAACAAACATGCATCTATCAACAAGTGAATCTAAGAATCAAGTGAATAAATAATCTGATGTACAGAATGAACTGGTGATTATAATGAATCAGGGACATAGAAAGGGAATGGACAGACTATTCTTGGGGGGGAAAGGGGAATGGGAGATGCGGAAGAGACTGGACAAAAATCGTGCACCTATGGATGAGGACAGTGGGTGGGGAGTGAGGGCAGAGGGTGGGGCGGGAACTGGGAG
>NW_005875234.1:11266-12861 GCF_000147115.1 Myotis lucifugus | reverse complement strand
GTGCATTGAGCATCTGTCCCCTGGTGGTCAGTGCGCATCATAGTGACCAGTTGATCAGTTGTTCGATCATCCGGTTGTTCAGTCGCTTAGGCATTTATATATAAATATATATATATACACACACACTAGAGGCCCGATGCACTAAGATTCATGCAAGAATAGGCCTTCTTTCCCCTGGCTGCCGGCACCAGCTTCCCTTTGGGTCTTCCCAAAGAGCCGGGCTGCTTTGCTCCAGCTATCGCCAGGCACCCAGGACCTTGGCTGCTTCGCTCAGGCCACTGTTGCCACCCACCAGGACCCGAGTTGCTTTGCTCTGGCCGCCGACAGACCCGGGAACTGGGCTGCTTCGCTCTGGCCGCCACCGCCACCGCCACCGCCACCCATTGGGGGCATGCTCCGAGCCCCGACACGCCGCTTGGAGCATGTCCCAACCCCTGGTGTGTCCGCTGGGGCTGGAGGCGACATGCAGTCTTCTCCCGCCCATCTGCGCACGCAGCTCCTCCTGAGCCATCGTGATGCAACCTCCTCCTGAGCTGGTCGTGACCATTACGGCATCCCAGCCTAATTTGCATCTTACCTCTTTTATATATACACTGAGTGGCCAGATTATTATGACCACCTGACGTTTGTAGGCAAATTAGCCGTAAACTGCATCGTATGGGATTATGAAAGCCGAAGCCCTGTTCAAACACCTTTGCTGTCTGCAGTTACCAAGATAAAACGTCTCCAATTCACACAGGAACACAAAGGATTGGACAGTTGGGCATTGGAAAAAAGTCATGTGGTCCGATGAATCACTTTTCCAGTTGCATCATGCACATGGCAGAGTGAGAATTTGGCGGAAACAGCATGAAAACATGCACCCCACATGAATGTGTACAACCCTTCAAGCTGGTGGGGGCAGTGTTATGGTTTGGGGCATGGTTTCCTGGCATGATTTGGGCCCTTTAATTCGTGTGGAACAACATCTGAATAGCACAACATACCTAAGTATCCTTGCTGATCAGGTTCATCCTATCATGTTGATGGCATATCCCAATGGAGATGGCTTCTTCCAACAAGACAATGTGTCATGCCACGATGCTCATATTGTGCAGGAGTGGTTTCAAGAACATGAGGGGGACTTTACCTTGCTTAGGTGGCCCCCACAACAACCAGATTTCAATCCAACTGAGCATTTGTGGGACGAAGTGAAAAGAGCCATCAGTCAGCTGGTTCCACAACCATCAAATCTCACAGAACTGGACAGTGCTATTCATCAGGCATGGTGTCAGATTCCTGGCATCACCTTTCAACATCTCATGGAGTCAATACCAAGAAGAATTGCCACAGTATTAAAGGCAAAAGGTGGCCCAACGAAGTACTGATGGGGTGGTCATAATAATCTGGCCACTCAGTATATATATATATCTCATATTCAAAGGCTGTTAAATTGTGTTGTTTACCCATATCTTCAGAAAAAATCACTTCTACTGTCGTGGTAAACAACCTGCTTCCCTATTTATAATGGTCTGACCCTCTAGCAACTTCAGGGTGAAATTATAGCTAATTTGCCTACAAATGTCAGGTGGTCATAATAATCTGGACACTCAGTG
>NW_005875234.1:0-11166 GCF_000147115.1 Myotis lucifugus | reverse complement strand
TATGTATATATATATATATATATAGAGAGAGAGAGAGAGAGAGAGAGATAGATATAGATATAACTAAAGGTGATTCTAAATATTTTAAATTAAATTAATGCCTAAGAGCACACCTCTATTTTTGAAAATGTACCTTTCAAAGATACAGCCGAAGGGAATTTTAATTCTATTTACTCAGTTGCCTAATGTATTCCAAAACTTCAGTAAATAGTTACTGATGTATACATAAAAATTGTGGGGATAAACTTTTTACTGATGGAACAGATCATTTAAATGACTTTTCTATAGGTTATCCTATTGTATGAAAGAAAGCAGTAGTAAAATACAAAATTTCATAATTAGTTGATGAGAGACACTGTGATATCGGGGGGATTGTGGGAGGGATCACTGAAATCAGAGTCAGAAGAGCTGGGCTTGTGTCCTGGCTCTGCCATTTGCGGGTGCATTCTCTTTGGCCAAGTCCCTTAACCTCAGAGACCCATCCCCTTGGGAAGACACTAACATCTAGCCTGAGTGCCTCAAAACATGGCAAGAATCAATGGCACAGCGTCAATGTGAAAGTCCTTGGCAGCTGTAATGTTTTGCATGTACTGTCAAGTCATTGTGATGGGTTCTTTCATAATTCACTGCTAAGCAAACAAAATGCATTCAGTGCCCTTTACAGCTTTCTTGGAAGAAAGATACAGCTGAATAGCTGTTGACACTCTTTGTTTCAGAAGAATGCCATCCACAATGGTCAGAGAAGCACAGCGCAGTGCCAGTTGCCAACGTGCTTTGGCATGTGTGTGTGTGGGCAGGGATTGTCGATGTGTCTTGGACATTTCCCAATACCCAGTAGGCATTTATTAAATATGGAATAACAGTAAGTATTTTAGGAGGAAATTGCTGTCTGACACAAACAAGACAGCAATTTCCCCACATGTCACTACTTAAAGGTGTGGCGGATGTAAAGTGAGCGGAGCCTTTGTGTCCTGGCAGGCACCAAAGAATCACAATAAAACAGAATTACAGTCCTCATGGCCAAAGGAACAACTGCTACACAATGAAGACTAGAAGCTTCCTTTCTGCTATGTTTTACATTGACAGTAAAAGTATTATCCTTTTTAGATAATACCTTGTCTCTATTGCAAAATGACCTGTTCCTACCACTTAGTGTATGAGAGTATGTTAGTAATACATCATTTGAGGTCTAGACAGGAGAAACCCTTTCTTCTGCTCCCTGTCCACATCCTCACAGGCCTGGGAAAGGGCTACACATCACAGAGATGCCCTTAGACTCCATGTAATAGCTAAGACATCGATCGAGGATCACATAGAATAATTGAGTGATGCTATGCCCATATTGAAACCCTTGTCCACATCTTCACCATCACCAATGCCACCATGCCCAGCAGAATGGGAGGCACAGTAGAATTACCCAACCCAGGCTCAGTGAAATGTTTGGTGGCTAGGGCCCCTTCTGAGGGATGGGGTTGGCATGTGTAAGAAACAAGAGTGGCACCTAAGGGACACATGGCAGCACCATCTCAGAGCAAGACCCAGCCCTAGGAGTGGAGGAAGGACCACTTACGAGGGAACAAATATATTTTAAAAGTTCTCTTTCTCACCCTTTTCCTTTACCTCCACCTGTAGCCTGCTGGGGGTTAAGATGTGAAATTGAGAATGCCCAATCAAGAGTAACATTTTAAATTTTGAGATCATAGATTGCTTTGCTAATCTGATAAAATCTATGGATTCCTTTTTCAGCAAATGTATGTGACACAAAATTTGCATACAGTTTTAGAAGGCCAATTGCCATTTCTAACCCAATTTCTAACCCAATGCCCTGAAGAATCAAGGGAAAGCCAGCAGAGAGCAATAACTTACTAGGTTTATTCTTTCTATAGAGCTAAAATAGGAAAGGAGTGTGTATCAGTTTCCCATTGCTGCTGTAACAAATTATCACAAACTTGGTGCCTTAAAACAACACAAATGAATTGTCTT
Source organism: Myotis lucifugus (assembly GCF_000147115.1). Taxonomy (NCBI): domain Eukaryota; kingdom Metazoa; phylum Chordata; class Mammalia; order Chiroptera; family Vespertilionidae; genus Myotis; species Myotis lucifugus. The sequence continues at coordinate 9,183 of NW_005875234.1, read as the reverse complement.
ACAGATCTGCCACTCAGAGTACTACAGTGATTCGGCAGGACTGTGTTCCTTCTGGAGGCTGTAGAGGAGAATCCATGTCCTTGACTATTTCAGCTTTTACAGACTGCTTACGTTCTTTGATTCACAGCCCCACTTCACTCCTACCTCTGCTTTCATCGTTATATCTCCTCTGACTCTTACCCCTTCTACTCCCTCTTATAAGGACCCTGGGATAGCAGAGGACCCACTGGATAATAAAAGATAATGTCCTTATCTCAAGATCCTTAACTGAATAACAATTGCAAAGTTCCTTTACTCATGTAAGGTAACACATTCACGGGTTCCAGGGTTTAGGAGATGGACATCATTGGGGGCCATTATTTAACCTACCACAGGGTGGTTGAAGAATTTTACTTTACACAGGACCATTTGATAGAATAGACAGGGGTTAGAGGCAGAAGAGGTCAGCAGAAATTAAAAGTGGGGATTTAATTGTCATATCCTCCAAGCTTCATCCCTTGGAAAAATTACTGAATGGGGGCCAAATCTGGACAATGGGAAGAAATTCTTGTACTGCAATGCTTGAGAAAGCATGATTCTCCTTCAACCATGGCTCCAGAAACAGTCACTTGGGCTCACTATATATTGAATGGAACTATGCAAACTAGATTATTGATCATTTTAAATGATAACAGCACAAAAAGAAAAGAGAAAATGCTCAAGCTAATTGAGATTGTGTGCTTAGTCAAAATACTTTGCATCACTGTCCCCTCAATTTTCTGGATCTTTGAAAGTCATTTTTCTTTAAATTTCTAAATTACCTAGATAATCTCTTCCACTCTCCCTTTCATTTTGTCTAGATAGATAGGATAGCATATGAACATGAACTATAATATGTTAGGACTTTACAATTACCTAGATAAACTCTTGCAGATTTCATATAACACTGAGTGCTATTCTTAGCAAAATTCACACTTGGTATGCTCAATTTCAATATGAACTCAATATTTGAGGAAAATGAAATTAAATCAACATTTGGGTGGTTGTTTTCTTTTTGATCTACACCAGACTGGTGTGTCTGGATCCTGTGATTGAGATAGAATGTCATTATCCTGGTTTTTGTCTGTGACCTGTCAGAGCGGACGATTGGGTTTGAGCTGAAAGGCAGCACATATGCTCCCGAAATGCTTAATTGTAGCAACACAGAAACATTAAATAAGCTTCACGTTGAAAATGTTGTCAGTTCTCTTCATAAGCTCTTCAGTGCTTAAACTGGGCAAAAAATAGATGGTTGAGCAAAGGCTCATTTCTCTGATGCTCTCGGAAGCCATTCCCAGTTCTTGGCTCAGCTGTATGTACTGCCGACTTTGCACTGAGGCTGATGAGCAGATAAGCGCTCTACAATCTCCCACAGTGAAAATAAATTGTTGGCTTTGCACCTTTGTAGAGCATTACACTAGAATATTGTTGATCTGGTTCTGTTTCTTTAAATGGAAAACCCTCCAGGGAAGTTTTGTGTACTCTAAACAAGATCTCAGTAGGATCAGATAATAGGATATGCGTGAATGGAAGGAAAGAGAGAGAGAGAGACATGCTAATGCAGATTAGAAATTATTCAGCTGAGACTTTCATTTACTGAGGCACATAATATAAAAACACCACGCTCTCAACTGCCATTTTAGTGTGATTTCTCAAAAGCTACGGGGAAGATTTATTTTTTAAAAAAAACTATTTAACTCTCAAGAAGTCAGTTGAAACAAAATGTAATATCTGTTTCCCACAATAGTTGTCTATATTATTTACATTTTTACATGCACATGCTTTGAAGGTAACACTCAAAATAAACAACAGTTGATATGATTATCACTAATTTTATTTGGTTAATCAAGGAGTAATTAATTTTAAAGGGGTCTTTTCTTAAAAAAGAAATAGGAGATGTTTAGATAGCCCAACTTAATGATCCAAGGAAGACAATGCATATAGTGAGGATGCTACTTTTAGTACTATGATAACCAAAAAAGACTGTGTCATGATATGCCATACGTGCCAAGAATGTTAATCTTGACATATCCAAATATGTCAAGGATGTTAGTTCTTGGCATGTTTCTTCCTGTGTTGATCACATTCTTCAGAAAAATAGAACCAATAGGAGATAGATGATTGGTGACAGATAGATGGATGGATAGATAGGTAGATAGATAGATAGATAGATAGATAGATAGATAGATAGGGGAATTAGCTCGTGTAATTATGGAGGCTGACAAGTCCCAATATCTACAGTCAGCAAGCTGGAGATTCAGGAAAGCCAACAATGTAGTTCTAGTTTGAATCTGAAATCCTGAGAACCATAAGAGCTAATGGTATAATTCCAGTCTGAAGACTGGTAGGTTCAAGACCAAGGAAGAGCTGATGTTTCAGTTTGTGTCTGAAGGAAGGGAGGAGGGAGGGGAGTCTCAGTCAAAGGAATCCAGGCAAAAGGAATTCCTCTTAATAGAGGAAGTGTCAGCTTTTTTGTTTTATTCAGGTCTTCAACTTATTAGGCGAGGCCCACCCACATTACCTAGAGCAATCTGCTTTACGCAGTTTACTGATTAAAATGTTAATCACAATGCCAAACATTTTCTTTATAGCATTTTAGCCTCTGTTTAGGATGTTTTGCCCAGAGTAATTTAGTGATTCAACTGTGTTCAGTTTTATTATGATGTTTAATACTATATTGTCTAGGGCAGTGGTCAGCAAACTCATTAGTCAACAGAGCCAAATATCAACAGTACAACGATTGAAATTTCTTTTGAGAGCCAAATTTTTTAAACTTAAACTATATAGGTAGGTACATTGTTATTAACTTAATTAGGGTACTCCTAAGGCTTAGGAAGAGCCATACTCAATGGGCCAAAAAGCCGCATGTGGCTCGCGAGCCGCAGTTTGCCGACCACAGGTCTAGGTGATGAAGCAGAGGAATGGGGGTTTATGATCAGTCCCTAGAGCAGTGATGGCGAACCTTTTGAGCTTGGCGTGTCAGCATTTTGAAAAACCCTAACTTAACTCTGGTGCCGTGTCACATATAGAAATGTTTTGATATTTGCAACCATAGTAAAACAAAGACTTATATTTTTGATATTTATTTTATATATTTAAATGCCATTTAACAAAGAAAAATCAACCAAAAAAATGAGTTCGCGTGTCACCTCTGACACGCGTGTCATAGGTTCGCCATCACTGCCCTAGAGACTTTTCATTCCATCTTTATAGCCAGCGTGGAATGATTGGCATCTATTAAGATGACTAGTTCAAAAGCTGAGAAAACTTTGGCACAAAAAAAGGGAAATGTGAGCTAGGCACTCAGTGGCCAGTGTGTAGATTGGCCCCACTGCATTCTCATAGTTCATGAAATCCTGACTCCTAAGGCTGGATGTGGGCATTCTCTCCTGTGACTCCATGTGCAGTATTCACCTAACCAGAACCTTGGCTATGGTCTAAGAAGCCCCCAGGAAAGAGCTGGTGTGTGCTCATTGACAGCAAGCATGGCCTGGGAAGAACTCAACTACGCATGGCCTCTAAGCAGCAAGAAGGGGCCCTGCTATCTCCTGAGGAAGACGAGGTTTCGGAGGTAAAGTAGGTAAAGAAAATCCCAAGGAGATATAATGAACAGGGAAAAAAACATCAAGGTCTGAAGGAGCAGCTCCCAGGACTTGTTTGGATTCATTGAAAGGGTCAAGGAGCTCACTGAAAGCTTTTATTAAAATTCTCTCTTTTCTCCTTCCTGAACTTATTCTAATCTCTGACTGGAACATGTAAACATCTGTCTAGAATGGATGAAATGACCCCGTTTGGTTCCCAATTAGCTCAGCAACAGAGATTGTCATGCTTAGGAGCTGAGTATCACTGATGTAAGGTAAAAATTAACAAATAAAGTGTTGTAGAGGGAAACACTCACAAGCTTTATACCTCTAAAGATTCCCTTTACACATAGTGAGACTTTAGGAGAGAAATGTTAAAGGAATATAATTACTAGAATAATAACTTACACATGTGATGAACACACTCGATGTACTGAAAGTAGGGAGCTTTCTTCAAATATTAGTTTAAAATATAATGTGCCAGAGGCTCCCCCTAAGTGTCCTCAGCCTGCCTGCTCCCTCTCTCCCTCCTTAAAGGGTAGAATTTGCCCCAACTTATTACCTCACCCTTTGTACCTCTGCAGAGATTCTTTCATCCAGATATTTCAAAGTGTTTTATATGAATGCCAATTAACAAGCCTCATCATCACTTCTATCCAAAGAGTTGGTTCAAGTAACAGAAAAAATCACCTAAATGGCCTAGTCAGGGTCACCTGAGAAGTCCTTTGTGTCATCTGGAAATGAATAGTCAAAGTGTAAAGATACCTTGCAGCCTCATTATGGATCCAAATTTATTGCATCCTTAGCAAGTACCACTGGAAAGACAAATCATCTTCTCCAATCTTTACAGCAAGGCTCCAACCAGTTAGCCTTTCCTCAGCCTCACCGAGCGCCACATAGCTGGAAAAATCAGACTTCAGCCCTCCTCTTTCCTAGCCGATCTGCCCCAAAAGCTGAGTGAGGACAGAACATGACTGTTTTTTAAGATGTTTTAAGAATCACGTTGGTTAAACAAATAAGGATTCTTTGCCAAGGTAAGGCTGGCCCGGCACATTGTCACTGTTAGGTAGGAGAGAGCCCAGGATCGGATACATGCAGACATGTGATGAGACAATGGACTCCCCCTGGAATTTCTCACAGATCAACGTGCCAGACACAGATACCGGCTTCTTCTCCCTGAATCCACATACCCCCACACAGATACTGACTCATTCCTGAATACCTTGCTGACCCCCCTGCAGCTAAAACTTCCTCAACTGAATACCTCAGCTCATGTCCCCGCCCCTCACACAACCGCAGTATAAAAAAAAGCGCCCCCTCCCTGTTGGTGTGAATCCAAGTGCCCTGTCTTTGGGGGTACTTGGGTCTCCCGGGGACGCAGAAATAAACCTTTTCCTTTCCTTTCTTTTCTGATTCACTGGACTCTCTATTTCTTGCGCCACCTCCTGAGCCACCTAACCTAACAGTCACCAGCACAGGGTAGAAATAACAAAAAAGAACCAAACAGAAATCATGGAAGTTGAAAAGTATAATAACTGAAGTAAAAATTTCACTGGAGGGACTCAAGAATAGATTTGAACTGACAGAAGAAAAAAAATTATCAAACTTTAAAATAGATCAATAGACAGTATCCAACTCAAAGAACAGAGAGGGGGGAGGGGGAAAAGGAAGAAAAATGAACAATCTTTAAGAAATAAGGGACACTGCTAAGTGCAACAACATATATGCAATAGCTGTACTAGAGAAAGATAGGGAAAAAAAAGAAGAAAAATATCCAAAGACATAATGGTGAAAAACTCCTCAAATTTATTGAAAAACATTATTCTACATCCAGAAAGCTCAATGAACCAAACAGAAATCATGGAAGGTTCATTGCAGAGATTCATCAGGTTCATCAGGTTCATTGCAGAGATTTACAGACACATTGTAGTAAAAATGCTGAAAACAAAGACAAGAAGACTCTTGAGAGCAGCAAGAGAAAAATGACTTGTCACTTACAAGGGAATCTTAATAAGATTACCAACTAACTTCTCATTAGAAACAAAAGAGGCCAGAGGTAGTGAGATAATATATTCAAAGTGCTCAAAGAAAAATTTGTCAACCAAGAACCCAATATCAAACAAAGTTATCTTTTAAAAATGATGTGAAATAAAGAAATTCACAGATAAATGAAAACTCAGAGAAATTTTTGCTAGAATATAATATACCAGAGAAAATTTGGTATTTATTTAATACTAAATAAAAAAATACTAAAACAAATTTTTCATGCTGAAAGCAAGTAACACTAGAAGGTAATTTGAATCACACAAATAAAGAACATCGATAAAGGTAATTATCCTATATAATAAAAGCCCAGTGACCCTTATGGCGTAATGACCAGAACAACCAACGACCAGACCACCAGTCGGTAGCTATGATGAGCATTAACCCAGACCTGGCTGTTGGTGCCCTGACAGTCCTGAATCCCATCCACCTACACCCCTGACCCTGACAAGAGGGAGGAGGGAGCTGGATACCTGCACCCCGGACCCTGACAGCAGGGAGGAGGGACCCCCATTCCTTGAGGAATCGGCTTTGGTCAGCAGATCAAAGGACTCTGCTTATAGTTAATGGTTAGTAAAACTTGGAGATGGCAAACTTGATAGCAGTTTTCATTTAGGAATGGATATTATTGAAATTCCCCATGAAATTATTTATAATGGGTCTATTAGTGAAGCTACCTTTGGAAATACTATATCTATAGATAATATTAAAAATATATCTAAATGTGCAATTCTTTGTCCTAAAAATGAGCATGTTCATAAATTAAGTGAAGAAATTTTGGATATACTCGATGAAGATTTTCACACCTATTTGAGTGATGATTCCATTGATTCAACAGATGATGCTGAAAAGGAATTTTCCCATCGAATTTTTTAATAGTATTACTCCTTCGGGAATGCTGTGTCATAAATTAAAATTGAAAGTGGGTGCAATCATCATGCTACTGAGAAATCTTAATAGTAAACAGGGTCTTTGTAATGGTACTAGATTTATTATCAAAAGATTGCGACCTTACATAATCAAAGCTGAAGTATTAACAGGATCTGCAGAAGAGGAGGTTGCTCTGATTCCAAGAATTGATTTGTCCCCATCTGACACTGGCCTCCCATTTAAATTAATTTGAAGATAGTTTCCCATGATAACAGCATTTGTGATGACAATTAATAAATCACAAGGACAAACTCTAGACAGAGTAGGAATATTCCTACCTGAACCCGTTTTTGAACATGGTCAGTTATATGTTGCTTTCTCTCAAGTTCAAAGAGCATGTGACTTTAAAGTTAAAGTTGTAAATACTTCATCACAAAGAAAATTAGTCAAGCACTCTGAAAGTGTTTTTACTGTTAATATGGTATGCAGGGAGATATTGGAATAAGTTTAATCAATTTATTAGTCAATGTTGTTTTTATATCATGTTTTTGTTGTTTTTATATCATGTTTTTGTTGTTTTTGTATCATATCTTTGTTGTTATATCATGTTGTTATTGTTTATTTATTAATAAATTTATATATTATTTTCATATACATTTTACTACTTTTCTTTATTCTCTGACGATTCCATTATAGAGAAAGGGCAAATAACGATATTAAAATATTTTTTCCAATTAATTCCCTTTTAATATTCATAAATTCATGCACTGGGCCACTAGTGTAATTATAAAAGACAATATAAATGTAATTTCTTCTCCTTACTTTTCTCTACTAATCTAAAAAGCAATTTTTGATTTTTATATACTATATGTATATAATGTATTATTGGCCCAATAATATACATATAATATATAAATAATATTATATATATGTATATATATATAAACACACACACACATATATAAGGCTGTTAAATCACATTGTTTACCCATGTCTTCAGAAAAAAATCACTTCTACTTTCATGGTAAACAACCTGCTTCCCTATTTATAATGGTCTGGCCCTCTACCAACTTCAGCGCGAAATTATAGCTAATTTGCCTACAAACATCAGGTGGTCATAATAATCTGGCCACTCAGTGTGTGTGTGTGTATATATATATATAATATATTTGCCAATAAAAGAACAGAGGTGAGTAGAAACAAATTCCCTGAAGATATAAACTATCAAAACTGACTCAAGAAGAAATAGATAATCTGAATAGACCTATAAAAAGTAGAGATTTATTTTTTATTTTATTTTTTAACATGCTTTTTAATGGATTTTTTTTTTTTAGAGAGAGAGAGGAAGGGAGAGGGATAGAGCGATAGAAACAGTGATGAGAGAGAAACATCATTGATCAGCTGCCTCCTGCACACCCCCTACTGGGGATCAAGCCCATAACCCAGATATGTTCCCTGACTGGGAATCAAACCAGCAACCTCTTGGTTCATAGGTCAACATTCAATCATTGAGCCACACTGGCTGGGCAAAAGTGAAGAGATTTAAATTAGTAATTTTTAAAAACAACCCACAAAGGAAAGTCCAGGCCTAGATGACTTCACTGCTGAATTCTACACACATCAAAACAATTCTTTTTTGAACATTAAAAGAGGAGAAAACACTTTCTAATTCATTCTGAGAATTACCCACATACCAAAACTAGACAAAGATACACAAGAAAACTAGCACTACCTCTTATGTCTATGGACTAAAGATCCTCAACCAAATAATAGCAAATAGAATCCAGTAAAACGATAAAAAGAATTATACACCACAACCATGTGGGATTTATCCCAGGAATGCAAGGGTAGCTTAACATCCAAAAATCAATAATGTAATGCACCATATTAATATAATTAAAAAACAAAATCACATGATCAATAGAGGTAGATGCCCTGGCCAGTGTTTCTCAGTGGTTAGAGCACCAACCCACACACCAAAGTGTTGTGGATTTGATATCTGGTCAAGGGAACATACCTGGGTGCCCTGCCCTGGTCAGAGCACATGTGGGAGGCAACCAATCAATGTGTCTCTCTCACATTGATGTTACTCTCTCTCTCCTCCCCCCACTCTCTCTAAAAACCAATGGAGGAAATATTCTCTGGTCAGGATTAACCAAGAAAAAAAATATGTGGAAAAATCCAAAACTTTTTCATGATAAAAACACTCAGCGGGACCTCTGGTTTCTGAACCAGCACATACGGAGCTTTGATGTCATCACTGTCTTAAAAACAAAAAAGTTGAACAAACTGAAAAGCCAACAGCTCTTCTTAGATCTGTCAGATAAGTAAAATCACAGGGAAAACCAATGCCCCCCAAATTAGAGAGACATAAAGGTGGATACAGATATTTAAAATTTACCAAAGCAGAAACCCACAAGCTGAAACTTGCAGGATACAAGATCAACTAACAAAAATCAATATTATTTCTCTCTACTTGCAATGAACAATCCAAAACTGAAATTAAGAAAACAAGTCAAATTTACAATAGCATAAAAATGAACTACTTAGGAATAATTTTAACAAAAGAAATGTAAAACCTACACTTTGAAAATTACAAAAATGTGTTGACAGAAATCAAAGAACAAAATAAATGAAAAAACTATCCCATGTTCTTGGGCAAGAAAATTAT
>NW_005875233.1:6881-12868 GCF_000147115.1 Myotis lucifugus | reverse complement strand
TAGACCTTTAGTTTTACAGAAGAAATCGCTCATCACAGAGTAAATAAAATACATTTTTTTCCTGGTTGATTTGAGTATTGAAATTAAAGATGTAAAAATATTTATTTCCTCAGTTAATGAGGAATTAGTGCCTTGCAGGAGTCATGATTAAGCATGCTGCACCTGGGAGCCAGTGCCAAAATGCCTCTGCTCTGCTTATAGAATCCATCAGCTGCTGAAATAAGTGATTGCACTGAAGGGCACCTCATTGTCGGCTCCTTAATTTTATGTCCTAGTTGCATATTGATATCCTCTAATAATAATTGTTTGGATTTCTTCTGAAACATTTGGGGCGAGTCTCGAGGAGATCATTTGCATTAGCGAATCCTAAAGCTGTTTCCAGTAGTCTGGCAGGGCAAAGCATCTTTTATTCTCTGAAATCTAAGCAATCACTTAAAATGAGCATTTCAGAACAACAAAAGTAATAATTTTTTTAAAAGTATGAGGGCTATAACATTGTATTAAAAGAGTGTAATTATTAACTAAAATATTTCTTTGCTTCCCCCCATACCTGGGTAGTCAACATTTAATGTGAGCAAATAGCATAGCTGAGGTTAGGTGTAACCTTCTAAAGTCTTTGTTACCAGTAATTTTCTAACTCAAAGTATTTTTGCTACCAATTTAACTTGCCATTAGGGGAGCTTGGGCAGTTGAAAAAGTCCTTCACAACTCTCAGTGTTACTGTTGTCAGTTGTTTGCTTGAACATTATTTATCTCCTGATGGGAACTACAAGACAAAAGGACCATGCCTTGGATAATCAAAGTGCTGAGGATTGGCTCTAAAAACACCTGTGAAGGATGGAGAGACAATTTTATGTCCATTTTTAGTCCTGAACGTTGATGGATGTGGACTAAATACGATCTTTGGGGTCAAGGCTGAGTCTGAATCTTGGCTCCACCTTTTACAAGGCACCTAGGAGTTAAGCTTGGGTTCTCCTCTCATTTGTAAGTGGGGTGCTTTGGCTCAAATGACGCTGGTCAAATTTTTTCACCTGGCTAATCCCAGGTGAAATGGGTCCTTAGGCTTCATGAGTCAGCTCAGGTGTTAATTCCTCTTGGAAACCTACTTTAAAGTCTCAGGCAGACAAGTGCCTCATTCCATCCCCACCCCCACACACCACACACACAATTCATATCACTTATCAAGATCTACTTCAGTTACCTATGCGCATATCTGCACCTTTGAAGGCAGATAACTTCATGGTTCAGTACATGCTACACAGGAAAGTATGAGTAAATATTTGAGGAAAATTTGATCTATAAAATATGGATAGCAATACTTGTTTAAAAAAGTAGTTCTAAGACTGAATGATGATGAAATGTGTAAAGTTTCTGGCACATAGTAGGTGTCCAATAAATTCTAGTTTGCATTCTCTTCTCATTCCTGGCAATGACAGTGACACTATGGCCTGTCCTTTCTTCCCTGCCTCCACCAAAAGTTTTATGAGCCAGTAGTCCTGTACGGTCTTTTCTCAGTTTTACATTATTTACATCAGTGTCTGTAGTAGGCTGGCTTCTTCCAGAAGCAGAAGATGAGGTAGAGCTTGGAGCACAAAGGTTTATTGAGAGAAATGCCCGTGAAAGAAAAGGCAGGAAGTAGGGTTGAGCTGACCTGACAAATCCCTACAGCCAGATGGGGAGTCCCAGAGCAAAAATTTCCCTGTAGAGGAGTCCTGCCTTGGGTGGCAATGATGAGCCCTCTATAGCCCTGCCCTGCTCAATCATTGGCTGGAAAGCGTGACCCTGGCTACCATCATCTTGATGAGTGGCTGTCACCACCACACACTGAGAAGCGTGTGTGACCTTGTGTTAAATGCTGAGGTAGATTGTGAAACAACCAATAGCTGGACATAATCAGTCAACCACACACACTCCTTACACCTGGGCAGCAAGTCCTTTCTTGATGGGGGATCTGAGTTGCACATCTCTGTGTCTGTCCCAGTGACAATTAAGAATTTAGAGCTTAGTGTAATGTTCTCCTAGGAATGCTGTGCATATATATAGAATTCTCTTTAAGAGGAAGAAAATTTATGAGCCACTAGAATGGCCTTCGTGGCACCGAGACACAGACAAGTATTTGAACTTGGAGCACCTTTCCAAAGCTCACCTAACCTATCTGTTGCCAAGGTGCTAAAAACGGGTGTGGTTGTCCTGACTCTGTGTTATTCTTTCTTTGCTTTACTGTCCTCAGGCATGCCTCTTGGGACAACAGAATGTGGGGCCTATTGACTTATGTGGTCTAAATCTTTCCTGTGTAAGAACGAGGGCCATTCAGTTAAGTAGGCTTGTGGTTGAACTCTTGCTCCTTTCATGGAGGGAAATCAGCCACCGTCAGTATAGAAAGTGAGGAGTATATTTTAATATACACAGAGAATTTATCAGAATGGATGGATATGAGTAGATGCCACTCTCAGTCTTATTCTAACATTCAACCAGAGATTAAAAGTGCATTTTTTTAAAAAAAATCAGAAGATCTGTATCTAAAACATCTCCCTCTATAAAACAACAAGACATATGATAAGAAGTGGAGATACTAGAGTCAGACCACAGGATTGGGGTTATCCCCAGGCCTAGGTCGAGTGCAGGCAGAGCAACAAGTAGGGAACTTGGGGAGCATCGGGGTTGGTCTGGCTGCATGGGGTCTACCCTAACTCTTGCTTACTAGTCAGTCACTAATCAGATGTCATAAATGTGTGCAATGTTTTGCTAAAATAATTTGGTTACAAGAGAATTTAACTACGTGGTTTAAAATGCAACAAATTTTCAGAAGATAAGAATACAGTAAAATATACACAACACATGAATTGTACAGAATAGATATGTTGTTGTCTAAGATTTGGAAACTGGTTAAGAATTTTGTAGTATTCCATAATTGTGCAGTTGAGGCAGATAGGGCTTATTATGAAGACATTGACGAAGCAGACAACAGAATTTGGGGACTCACAGTTCTATCTAGACTCAGGGTTAACTATGGAATGGAAGGCAGCCTTTGAGAGGGAAGACATACAGATCCCTATGAAAGGATTGTATAGCATCTAAACCAAGATGTGTGTGGAAAAAAAAAAGAAATTAGTTGTTTTCTAAGTGAGCAGTTCTTTAATCAGGGCAGCCTTCCTAAGCATAGTCATGATATAAAAGGCCTGGAAATAAACACCTGCTCAGACTCGAGTCTTGGCCTCTTACAAGTATTTTTCTTTAAAATATATTTTCATTGATTTAAGAGAGGAAAGGAGAGGGAGAGAGAGAGAGAGAGAGAAACATCAATGATGAGAGAGAATCATTGATTGGCTGCCTCCTGCACGCCCCACACTGGGGATCTAGCCCACAACCTGGCCATGTTCCCTGACCATGAATCAGACCATGACCTCCTGGTTCATAGGTCGATGCTCAACCACTGAGCTACACCGGATGGGCTTGACCTCTTATTTTGAGAGAGCAGCGACCTCCACTCATGTTAGCTGCTGACAGGGGCAGTGAGTTGCACGACATCCTCAGTTTCAACTTGGATCCTCCCGGGGGAGGAGAGCGGGGCAGGCTCGCTGGTTTCTGTTTTACTGGAATACATACTCGCTTTTGACTCGTAGAGGTTGAATGGCAGGGATTTCATGTCTAGTGGACAACCTCACTTAGGAATTTTAAGAGCAAGAAAAGAATGGTAGAAATAACTATAATCAGAAAACACATTTCTAAGTTTCACATTTTGTCAAATTAGTTATTGTGCAGTCATGAAAAATACTAAGAGCAGCCTTGAGTAGATGTATCATTCATTCGTATAGTTTACAAAACACATATTTCTTTTGGTTTCTAATACTCAATAAATGGTTCCTAAAAATAAAAGTATAAAATGAAATGCAAGGGCGTTTGAGAATAAGACGATTGTTAAAAGATATTTTTCATTTTTGATGGACATGAATTGCATCTTAATTTTCCATTTTTTAAAAAGTTACATGTTTTAAATTATTAATATAAATATATCTGAAGTGACCTTAAACCCACATTCCTAATTTATTCTCCTTTCCTTCTTTAAAGGAAATCTTTATTATAAATCCAATGTATGTTCTTCTAGTCTATTTTTCATTGTTTTAAACAAATATAATATTCATAAGCAGTATAAAATATTATTTTGGTATGATTTAAAAAATTACACAAATTTATAGCATATTTAAATGTATTTTGAATATGGTTTCTCCAAATATTATATTTTTGGGCTGCATCCATGTTAATATAGATCTTTTAATTTTTAAATTGCCCTCAGTAAGTCTATCATATGATATACCACTTTTTATTTCCCTATTTCCCCACTAATAGCACATTTAAAAATATGTCAATTACATTCATCAATCTAACATTTAGTTAAAAATAATTTTCTAAACTAGTACTATGTTCAAGGTGTTACCATAAAATTTTGGGGATAATGAAGAACTTCTACCTCTGCTATATAAAGGAATTGCCCATTTTTAGGTAATTTAAATACAGCAAGAGGCATAACTTGAAATACGTCCTGAATGTATTTCTATTTTATGATGATTCAAATGATTCAATTGTCAAGTTTTATGTACACATGCCTTTGTATTTGAAGAGAATGGCGTTGGATTTAAGGGGATGGTGATTTCTAGTAATCGGCTAACATTTCCACTTTCCTATGATTCTAGACTTCCAGAGCAGTAGACACAGGAGTGTCTAGGTAGAGTGACATGGTGAGGAAGCATAGTATTAACTTTTTTTAAAAAACCCTAAAGTACTAGGTCTTTTGCAAACATGTTGGAGAATGTGGCTTGGTCCTCAGGTCAAAATGAAGGTTTCTGTTACTCTCCCATGAGCTCTTCACACTCACATGTCCCAAATAATTAGAGTTCTAGAGACACTGCATTTCTTTTCTTAATCTAGTACTGAATTTTCACTTATGGAAGCTATTAGAAGTTGGATTTCAAGAGCCATGGCTTAGGAAAATGGCTCAACAGAGTGCATGCTGGAGTTAGTCCAGATGTGTAGGCAACTATAGGCTAGTTTTTTAACTTAACCATATATCTATGGTTAAGTTAAAAAATTTCAGGTATAAATATTTTATGTAATGGACTAGATATTTAATTCAATGATATATTTTATCATTGTGCCCTTCTGATCTCCAAATCATAGGTATACATACAATGTATTCATAAACTTGATGAATATGTAAAGCGAATCAGAATGCCTAGTATCTTCACAATGCAAAATACAATACATAGTAATATTTCCCCAAATCTGTAATTTTTATAAAATTTGTTGCAATTATGAGTAGAGAGCCATTTTGAGTAATTATTTCAGTGCTTGAGAAGTGTTCCCATTAGGAACTTACATATAATAAAATGTTAATATTCTTTCAGAACATAATGCATTTGCAAAGTATGGAGGCACTTTCCATTATCCTTATTCACAGGGGACCTAGGTAATGACATGTAGATAATTTTACCTCATCAGAAATAATAGAACCACAGTCGATAAGAAAGGCTCAAGAGGTACTTTAGTTCATTAGCATGAAAAATGACTGCATATCTTAAACTTCTTGTGTCGATTCTAATTTGTATGACTCTAATGATACCACTTTTAACAATTTCTGAGGAAAGGTTTTTGAATTTTTTTTGATTGAGATATTTCTTTTTTTACCTAAGGTAAGAACCAGAAGCTACGTGATAGAAATTAGAGGCAATACAATCATTAGATAGGTGTTAGGTGGCTGGCTTCAAGCTTTTTGTTTTCTTTGTTAAACACGAGTCCTGATCTTATGTTATCAATCACAAAAATATAACATCAACAAATTGGCTGGCGGATCCGTTGTGGATGCAATTACAGTTCCCTAGTCAGCGTTGAAGATAGGAATATACTGCTCATGTGTGCAAAACTCGAAGAGCCATCTCTGGTCGCAATTGAAAGCAGATTTGGTTTCTATACAAATATTTTAACTGATTGTT